>NC_135549.1:9664841-9727341 GCF_964340395.1 Glandiceps talaboti | reverse complement strand
ACAACATATACCATTTAAAACAATACTATTGATAGCACTACAATCATTATGCTTTGTCTCTTCGCCTAAGTCTTGTGTTAGAGACGACAAGTCTAGAGATGACAAGTAGTCTGCTTTCACCTCCATCCAATCTGGTTTCACACAAATCTGGGTTAAATGAAGGTGATCGGGTAATTTAATCGTACTTTTTGGTCGTCGTAAGGGTCATCTTTCCTTGTTGTACTTCCTATTCAACATAAACACTACACTCAGGTTGAGCTTCTTCTTGTACATCTGGCCTTTGAGACGTCACCATTTCCTCAGTACCATCCTGCACAGATGTTTCCACTGCTCCAATCCCAGGTAAACATATATGGGTAGTCTAGGGTGAAGACCAAACATCAAGAAGTATGGGGAAAAACCTGTAGAATCATGTCTAGTACATATGTATGTATGTATGTATGTATGTATGTATGTATGTATGTATGTATGTATGTATGTATGTATGTATGTATGTGTGTGTGTATGTGTGTGCGTGCGTGCATGCATGCATGCATGCATGTATGTATATGTACGCACGCACGCACGCACATACATACATACATACATACATACATACATACATACATACATACATACATACATACATACATACATACATACATACATACATACACACACACACACACGTATATTTATTTTATTTATTTATTTATTTGAGATGTCTACAGGATTACCCCATTTACAGACACTCTGAAATTGGAAAGACTAAAATACATACAATATTTACAAAACTAGTAAAAATAGAAATAAAATCAATTAAAAGGAGATAAAAATTACCGAAATTGCGTTAAGTTAAGTTCACACATCAACTATTTCATTTAGGACATCTTTTCTAAAAGTACTAAGACTTGAAAATATGTCAGTGTTTTGCAAGGTGTTGATAAAATTGAAGGTCCTAGGTAAAAACGAGTTTTTCCTTTGAGTAGAATTAAAACGTGCCATTTTAAAAGTACGATTAAACTACCTGATATGTATCTGTGTATGTATGCCTATATATGCACGTGCGTGTGCGTCCGTATATGGATGAATGGATGGATGTGTGTGTGTGTGTGTGTGTATGTGTGTGTGTGGGGGGGGGTGCTTGTGTCAGTGCTTAAGAGCGCGCGTGCGTGTGTGTATCGGAAGGTGTGGAATATTGTAATTCGAAATGATGTCACCGACACTAATAACCTTCACGTCCTTTACAACAGCACAGTGTGGTACCGGCCACCATAACCATTAACCCTGACATTGTACGGAAAAACGAAAAGGTTCGTTGGAAAGTCTAAAGGTTATTATTGACTGTGGAATACAAAACAGATATGTACATCGCCCTCTATAATTTGTAGGTACATTTACTTTGTTGCGACATATATCTCGAAATATAGTGAATTCTACAAAGTCACTTATACCAAAGTGACAACACGATGCCATAACGGATGACTTGTATAATAATTTAAATAACTTTGAGAAAGAAGCGATGTCTGCTTTGAGTTTTCGCAGACCGTCAACGTCACAATATTATCTTATATCCATCGCCTTCTCTAGTCACATTGAAGGCAGCATGTGTAGTAAGTCGTATCTCTGTCTTTGGTAGCAATTACGTTTACTATTGTTTGCGCCATATCTTTGTTACTCCGCTCTATTTTACAATTGACATTATTTAACAGTTCACGCGCCATCCTTGTGATAATAAATCGCCTTGGGCAGAATGGCGCGTAAAGGGTTTTATTCCGATCGACTCCCAGTTATATATAATTATAATATAGAAGTGGTATAATTTTTTTTTTCTTCTTTTTTTTCCTGCAAAATCATAAACAGCACATTACTTTGAACAGGAAACAAAAGCAAGCACATCGATATTTTTTGGAAACAAGTCACCATCATAGCCCATGATCTTTGTAAAACAACCGGCATCTTTAATTTATAGAAGGGTTTATTTCTGAACTATCGGTAGTTTTTGTACCGTCAAAGTGGATAATTGTTAAGGTTACTGAGTTGTCAGTGTAAACGCTCTACTTCAAAGTAATAATTCAGTATGCAGGCCTACTGCACATAATTCCGGCTTTGTTTGATCCGTCCACGTAGTCTACACTAGATAACGACCTAACTTGACCTCCCATTTAATCTCCATCCTAAGGGTTGCTATTTTAACGCGTATTATCTTCATCTCGTTAAGATTTGTGTTATTAAATGGTTTCCATGGCGCCACGGTGACAGCTGCAACAACGTTCTCATTTCATTAAGAGCTGTTTTAAGGATACTCCTAGTCGCCGCTTTAGTAAGAAAAAATGGTTACTAGATAGAAATGTTGACACTTGTGCTCATTTATAAATTCTACAGACTGTCGCCTAAGTTGTAATAGGCCAGACAGACTCTCATTTTTCTCTTCTTATGATTTGTACAGTAGAAAATGATTTCCTTGTTACTGTACACCAGAACGTCCTTCATAGATACAGCTTTTATTTCTAACTTTGTAATTTCACTTTTAAGAGTGAGATACGACAGTCTGTATAAGACTCACTATCTAGTAATTCATCTCGGCACAAATCAACGACAATATGATAAGGTCGCTCGATATTTGATAGATATCCTGCCTTCAATACAAATTAGAACGATGTGTGTCCTCACCAGTCTAGACATGATTTGTTGTCTGACTGTCTGTTCCATTTCACACAAGCAAATATGGTCAATTCTAGTATAAATACAAATATCTTTTTTCATGACTACACTACATACAACGGAACTTACTCTGTCGTCTTGCCATCGGTTGACAAATGCAGTTTGGACAAAGGTAGGGGAAGAAATGTATTTTGCAGTGTGTGTGCGCGCGCGCGTGCATGGGTGGATGGATGGATGTATAATTAAACTATGTATGTATGTATGTATGTATGTATGTATGTATGTATGTATGTGTGTGTGTGTGTGTGTGTGTGTGTGTGTGTGAATGAATGTTTGGATCTGTATGTGGATGTCTGTTTATGTTCGTGTGTATACATTCATGTGAATTGGCTGATTAATTACCTTACATTTGTAAGATTTCTCAGTTTACCATCCTTAGTATATATTATATTTCTAGGTATGTTAGTTACTCAAGTTGAGTAGTCTTTTCAAGTCTAGTGAAATGCCAAAGTCAATGTCTCGATCAAATAGTATACTATAAGTCCCACAAGGCTAAATCGACACAGCTCAATCTGGAAAGAGAAATTCTACTTGAAAGGTGTCCTTTTTACGCTAGGACAGGGAAAGCAATTTAACAATGTAAAACGCAACTCTCTTTATCAACCATGACTATGCCAAGACCTTGTACGTGTACAATGTACAATGTACAATGTGTATCATAACCAACTCTGTAATCTTTTCCAGATCTTCATTAGACAGATTGGCATACAGAAAAATATCAGATCTGAAGCAATGTAAGGTAGGTAATCATATCAAGAATACATCATTATTTTGACATATATGCTTACGATTAATGTGAATATGAAAACCTGGGATTTCCATTTTGACCTAGAATATAATTTTTGCTGTTTACCTGTTTATAACAGTACATACGTTTTGTTTTTTGTTTTAGTTTTTCTTATGTTTCAACAACACCAAGGCACATTATTCGTTCCTGCTCGGCTTTACGTTTTGGTTTAATAAAATAATATAATCTAAATAATCTAATCTAATCTAGTATAATCTAAAAAGTGTTCATTATATGATGTCCGACATTGTTGTCAAAGCGTAGTTGCAATTCTTCACACAACGCCATTATGCGGCGTCAGCAATATCAAAATGCAAGAAAAAGAAACAACATGACAATCCCACAATATCTGAAACCCTTTGCCATTGGCTTTTTTTGTTCGATGTCAATATTTAATTTAGTCATGGTGTAGGCAAAAACTACAATGTGATGAACTTGTCATTTTAAAGGTGTTACATTGTAAGGGATTGAACAATACACTAATAGCAATCGGTTACCAAAAAGAATCTCTGCAAGAAATCGTGCATTCTTTCGAGGAAAGAATAACACCCATTCCATCTCTATGGGTTTAAAAGGAAATACTTTCATCAAATCAGCTGGTAGCCATAGCAACCGTAATCTTCTAAGCTGCAGCCCTAGGCCTCATTCACAACTTGAGCATCACACCCCTACATAAAATAGCTGTTGTTATATTCCCTTCTAGAAAGCTGAGTGTCACAACAGATTTATTTATTTCGATCTTCTTTTGAAATTGACAATATGTCCTCAGGTATGGCTTAAGGACCGGATGCAACTACAGTATCTTTTTCAAAGAAAGGGCATTGAAATTGATGTTTCATAAAACTCATTTTTCATTTAATGTTTTAATATATGTCAGCGTGTACTAACGTTGAATTCGCGATCGCTTTGCAATAATTTCTCAACGAAGATTGTTTAACATAACTTTGTGTACATAAATGGGGTTTTTTATTATTCCATTTTTAAATTTCCCTTGAAGCAATAATATGTAATATAAAACCAATTTCAATCGTTGTTTTTTTTTATTTCATGCAACTTTCAACTGACGATTTTCAATAAAGTTGTGAATGGAAATAACCATCCATGGATTTTGTTACCATGGTTGCTAAGATTCGTTAGTATTATTCTAATCGTGACTACATTAATCAGCGTTGACGCAGCTCAATTTTTCCTGAGGCAGTACATAATATGTTAGCGATCAAAAGTGGTACCTCGCTGACTAAAACTAATCAAAGTTTCTCATTTTACATCTTCGGCAGTATTACATTTCAATACACAACTAAAGACTGATAGCATTGATACGTTTAGTTCTAGTTTTCTGTTCCTCAATGTTTTGTAATACAATGGATACAGACTAATAATTTATAAGTCTAAAGGTGAAAAAAGAAACTAATATAAACAAAGTAGACGTAACCAATATTATATGGAGGGCGTATATTTAATGTCATTAGTTTAGGTTAGAAATAATGTTTAGGTGACGTGATTGTGCCAATGCCTTACCATCTGTCTGTCTTTCTGTCTCTCTATCTGTCCGTCTGGATGGCTTGATGTCTGTCTGTCTATTTTGTTTCCCAATATCGCACAACCACCAAAGTACATGATATTAATTATCATGAATCTTATCCGTTTCTAGGGGAAATCCGTTCTATTTTAGCCTAACTTAACATGTGTATATATCATATTACTTTATCAGTTTGTACATTTTTCCTGCTGAAACGTTGCTCGACGTACGTGTGTTTATTCGTCAGGATGTTTGTTCATTTGCATATGTGATCAATCTCCATTTGTGGATTGTACTGAATCTGATTAAAATCTAATATAGGAATCGTCTCATTTGCTTTATTTACCTCAATTTCCTTGAAGTTCATATATTGTTGTTTGCTTTCGATATTTTTTCTGGGAGGAGGTGTTCTCTCCCGGAACAAAAAAAAAGTCGAAATCAAACGACAATTGAGCAATATATTCCTACATCAATTTTAATCAGATTGCATTATACCGTGAACGTCATAGTAGACCGTAAGTTACGTTGTGTCGTTCAGCAATCTTCTCTGCTGGCTGAATGGACGGCATGACACCGTATTTTATAGATTACTTTGACATTCAAAAGATTCAAATCAAAATCAAATGAATCGTCCTTCCTATTGTGTGTAGTGGAGTGATGATGATGATGATGATGATGATGATGATGATGATGATGATGATGATATGGTGATGGTGATGGTGATGGTGGTGTTGTTCTTGTTGTTGTTCTTGTTGTTGTTCTTGTTGTTGTTGTTGTTGTTGTTGTTGACATAAATGTGTTTTTTGATTAAATCTCTGATATAAGCCTTGCACTTCAATTTTCATCGGAAGTCGATAAAATAAAGCGCGCTAGGGGGTCTGCCCGTCTTTCGGCGTCCCCAAAGGTGTTGTAATAAATCATATTGTCATGTCGTATTATAGATTGCTGCATCAGTAAAGTCACTCACACACACACACACACACACTCCTCATCTGTTGCCACAACGTGTACATCTATTTGCCTAGGTACAGCAGAGGGTTCAGACAGGTAATATAGTAGATATTGTGGTAAACTGGAACAGGACAGGAATCACCTACCACAGCCACCGAGCTTATCTACACGCTTTCGCTGATCATTTCTGCGGTAAGTAACTAGTTATTTCCGTAAGAACTACTCTAATAACTGATCAACTGACCCGTGTATGTACTCCATCCACGTAATTCATCAACCTGCTGTTTTAGCATATGTCACAACACGAAAGACAACACAATTGACCACCATTTGTCTGTATACTACGACAATTTCCCTTGCACTATTAAAAGATTTGCACTTATTAGTCACCTTTTTATCCAACACCCATCGCAAATGTTTGATCTAGGATTATATTGTGTTTTTTATGTTGTTTAAAGAACGCTCTATTCAAATTCATCTCCATAGTAGTAATAAGATCTTGCGATAAAAGTGAGTTTCGTTTATGTTATGATTGTGGTGGTGGTAAATTACTCCACCCCAGCCGTTCTTTAATTTGCGTCCCAAGGTTTAGTTGAAGAAAGTCGCGGAGGGGTTTAGTTTATGAAAGCCTTCGTTTTACGCGCTGTAAACATCTCATGAGAGTGTTTTCGTCTTTTTATTTGTTTATACTATTAGTGTGGTAGTTATGATTAGCATCTTATATTCTGTTATTGTTTTGTAGATTCTTTCGGTTCTGCAACCATTTCTATTTAGTTAAACTGAATACAAGACTTTCAAGCTAAATTCGAATTAAATTGGTGAAATTAACGTACATCTAATACTTTTCAGCAGTTCCCGTACTAAATATAATCGTTTGACAGTTTAAATAGCTTACACGTCAAAATACCTGAAGGCCAACATTTAAGCCGAGTTGATTTCCTATTTTATGAGCTACCATGAAATGTACATAATTTATATAAATGAAAGGAAGGATGTATAAAGATTATGTTTTCAGGGCAATGTTACACGTGTCTACTTGTGTATCGTGTGTATCAGTAAACTATTAATAGTAGTAACAGATAGCTCTCTATTCACGTCGGCCACTCAGTCAGTCAAATGTTGTAAATCAGTGACTCTGCGTCATATCTTCGTTTTCATATCCACAGTAAAATAGATAAGTTTTGAAATTGCATTATAGTAATTGAACAACAATTTTTATTAGGCAGACATTGCAATATAAAAGGATGTGACCTGAAACCTTCCGCTGCAAATGATGTATGTATGTATGTATGTATGTATGTATGTATGTATGTATGTATGTATGTATGTATGTATGTTTTTAGGGGTTGTCAGTGGCCGAGCGGTTAGCTCGTACGCTTCTTACCTCTGCAGTCTGGGTTCGGACCCACAAGGTGTTGGCTGGGTTTAACCAGGTTTATTATTATTATGTGTGTGTGTGTGTGTGTGTGTGTGTGTGTGTGTGTTTGTTTAAATACGTGTCCGTTAGTTTACCATATTTCTCGTATACATTTCTGATAGCCATATACATATATTCACACACTACTGCAAGCTGTCGCACAACTGAAATACTTATAATAACTATAATACGGGGTATTTTATATATAACAACTGTAATTTGAGCGGTTGTAAAACTAGACTTCTTCAAACCTTCCCTTCAAATACAATTATTATTATGGTATAGCTCTATGACGTACATAGGGTTCCAAATTATTATATATTCTGTCATCGAACACTGCACAGAGAAGACAATCGCAATTAGAGGCTTAGAATCTAACATGTAAGTCTGTAATTTTACGTTACATAATGATTCAGTGTAACTTAATCACAATTGCAAGGAAATGAAAGAGTAAACTTTACACCCTTATGTAAATCTCTAAATTTTCAGATAGTTACAGTATAACTTAATTATGACCGACGAGGGAAACCTGATCGGTAGCTTTGCGATGTGTTATTTACGATTAGCTTTGCCAACATTGTGACTAAGTTTGCCCAAAACCATGTGATTTGCATTTGCATCTTACCGATGTAAAAGCTATCAATAAGTCAACACAAGTGCAGTTCGTGTGAATTTGGAGATATATGTAACCCCCCCCCCCCCTTTACTCTAAAATGAGAATTTGGGAATCGATATTAGTACAGATATAATATTGTTGTACAGATGTTGATGACATTACATACATAGTATACGTACTAGAACTTGGCTAAACAGTAACATTAATTGCCGTATGAGTCAGTCGAGCGAACAAGAGGCAAAGCCTTAAAATACTTCATTACTCACGAGAAAATCACGTTATCTGAAATGTGTCATGATCACATCATTCAAGATCGAGAGTTGTGTAAAAAAAAATTCACCCTAAACCGGCTGAATATCTCATTCAGCTTCTAAACGTCAAATGTCACGTGTTTGCAGCAAATCCCCAGAGTAAAATTTCTTCAACGTTACTTGTTAAATGACTGTTATAATCTATACACGTACACGTTTTCGGTTACCGATCAATGTAACGCATGCAAGACGGAAGTATGAAATACCATCAATCCATAGTGCGAAAGGACACTACAGCAAAACATAATAGCAGCTAGTTCTGCTCACATAAAATATAAGCAAACAGACCAGGCTTGTGGTTTCTGTCTAATATGCACATACCTGACTTGGAAATTTGTAAACATCAAAGGTGCCCACAATCAGTCAATGTACATGTATGATAACATTCAACATTATGCTCAAGTGGTTCAAATAGTTACTATTTTCGTTTCAAACTTTGAAGATAAGGTCTAGCATTACATTAGATGAAGTGACCTTTTAAAATATTGACTCGAAAGGGAAGCTATTGTTTCTTTTCCCAAAATGGCGTGTGATTGGTATGACTTCAGTTCATTGTAAGCCGATTTTCGAAATCCATTGAGTCATTTTCTCCAAATATGGAGTGTATTCTTCAACTGTGTTGATTTTATGTTGTATTGCTATAGCCATCCAACTTCTAGTCGGCTGTACAATATCGATTATTCACCAACCATTGAAGGTAATTTATATTACTTTACGTCTAGACAACAGGCTAATATTCAAATTTACTTTCTAAATTTCATTAATCGTTATTTCATCTTCATGCATTATTCTGTTTAGATTTATTCCTGATGTATTTAGACCTAGCATTATGATTAAAACGTCCATTAATATTTTACAGGTGTATATAGATTAATCAGCATTCATCACAATGTTTCATAAGCCGAGAAAAGAAAGTCGAAAGTCTGGTCCCTAGGTAGTTTATGATGTGATAGTGTAAGTTAACGGCTATGGACAAAAAAGTATTATTGAATGAGAGCGCATAGTTAATGCTGAAGATTGTGTAGAATGTTTTACTGTGATATTTCTCTTCATGTGTAACGGTTAATGTTTTTAATGGTTTCGTTGCAACAGATCAGATCATCAAGGCGATATAGGGTCATAAATATAGAAACGCAACCAACACAGGCTGTTTTTAATCATTTTATTACTACCATTTTACTGATGAAATTGTTCTAAGTAGAATGTCAAGGACATAGGCTTATAGTAAAACAAAATATCGACACTATTAAGTTCCATGAAGACAAAAAATCCTGGCAAAAAAATATCGGCAACAGAGTACTAGTAACAAACAGTCAAACCTGTGTTTCTAACAGTGTTTCAACCAATTTACATGAAACTGAATTGGTTTCATGGTAAAACGTGGATGTAAATGAAAATACAATCAGTTATAAGGCTGCATCATTTCCTTGTTATATTAAGTTGTCGTCTTCCATTGCATCAGATTAATCTGTTTTTGGAAATTGCGTTCCAATCATCTTTCCATTACGATGAAAATTCTTCAAAATGACGACCCACAGAATGTTAGGAGCACCCAACCGTATAACATCGTGACCTAAGTGGCATTATTTTTCATTCCTACACTGTTTTTCCGTAAAGGTTTTTCGTCGCTGCTTTACTACAATATAATCATCACATATTGGGGTTTTGGACGAAGCTGCTTCGAAACTAGGTTGCCCTGAATAATATCGAAAAACTACTTTCATTTTATTAATATTTGACGATAGATTACTCGGGAAGGAAGGTATCAGATGTCTGAAAGCCGATTTATTGTGACTGTATTTTCCCAAGTAATCAAAGATTCATTTCAATCAATCGTAATACAGTTACTACTTTTTAAAAAATCAGAAAATGTCACAATGTCATATTTCTAAAGTAAAATATTACGTGCATCTATATTTGATTTGGTAAAGGCAGACATGCAAACGAATATTTGTGTTCTGCATGCGTTGTAACAGGAATGATTTTGCTATTCAAATAATATACAAAATGTTAAGGCTATATGTATCAAGAACAGATGGCCAATGTCGGTATTTACATAAAGTATGAACCGCAACCTTTTAACTGACTCAATGTACGAATTAATCACAGCTTTCACTGTGTGCAGGTAAACTTGGTTTATTGGGTTACTACACAGTACTACTGTGCGTAACCTAGGCAACGAGGTTAGGGTAACTAGGTGCATACCATATTTGTGAGAGTGAATGAAATCGAATGATAAGGTCTCATTTATTGTTTTCCAGTACAGTTGTTTTGACATCAGTTTCTCACTTAAGAGGATTTCTTCAAAATGTTACAATTATGACCATAAAGAAGCTTTGATTGTGGGTCTTGTACTAATAGACAGGAGTAGCGATTTTTAGTATGATTTGACTGCTTTATTACGAGACCTTGTTCTCTTGAGGTGGAAATAAATTCTGACTTTGCTAAGCCGATTTGATAACAACTCTGTAGAGGTTAGGTGATATACAGGAAATATGTGTACAATGTACAACACACTGAGTAGTTGTGACACTGTATTCCGTAGAATGTGCCACAGTTCATATTACAGTACAATAGGGGTTGTCAAAGGCTACGTTTGTGAGGTTTTGTGAATTCCCTATGGCAACCTTTCTTCTTTTGATTTCAATATGATGTTACATCCAATGAAAGTGGCTATATGCTCACGCGTAGGACCATACGACCCTTAAAGACAATACGACCCTTAAAATTGTGTAGAAGTTTCGACATGTGTATGGAAACACAATTCTGAAAATGGGGTTCTCGAATATTTTTATATAAATGTTTACTCGATTTTGGATTTTCGTCGCTGCCAACGAAAATACATTGCTGTCACGGGATTTCCATTAGCATTGCGGCACAAAGGGTGTTCGTATTGCCCTACGGGGAATACCTCAGAACTGGTATAACAACACCTCATTGGCAAAGCAGTGAACGTACCTTGCTCTATAACGTGTTGTAATTACCCATGTCGATATTGAAATTCTTATTGAGATAACTTAATACAACCGATTCTTCAATACTATTACACCCCTATGAAAGGATGAAATGATATTATATTATGAGTAGATCCTTCACCGACGTATGACATTCTGAAGCAGGAAGCAGGAAACTCGCAACAGAATGATTGAATTGAACTGCTGAATATGCATGCCAGGTCGCCGGTCACACATGGTATGATTCTGTATTAGCCGTGGTTCACACCAGCACAATCAGCGGTTTCCAAATTCTGTACATATGATGAATGCCATTTTCCTCGGAAGATGAACTCTAATTTATTGAAGAAGCAAACACGTGGCATCTCAACTTATACATGAACTATTGCGTCCTATTTTCTTTTTTAAAGGTTTAAGGTTTTCAAACGACAGTATCTTGGTAAAATAATGTGGACAAGTAACGGACCTTAATCAGTTTTGAAATCTACTCCGACTTTCTGTTCATTGTATACTCATACAAAACATACGTTCGATTACGAAAACCCTTAATTGGCTCTGATAGGGTCAGGTATAAGTAATACTAATGAGGATTAATGTAGGGTTCGTTAACTTTACAGAATCCGTACAGTATGAAGAATGATTAGTTTATAATACTCTACTAAATGATACAAAATCATTTCGTGAGATTGATTACGACAAACATTACATGTTTAAAAAAGAGCAAGCTTGTGTTATCCTACGGGCTCGTTTACTGTGTCGGTGTGCTTTGAGTTTTTCTTCAGTCGTAGCATATTGTACGTGGTACTGGACAGGATGTCACGTGTCATATTGATTAACAATGAATGAAGTGGCTATGACTGTATAATCATGAATATTCTAGGCGATAACTTGTTTATGTGCTGTATACTTCAACAGAGACTGAAATTGATAACATAGTGAAAACTCGTACACAACAAGCAGAGTTTGTTATTGCTTTCCTATCCCTTGACCTCTCTATTTGCTTATCTGATCTCCCAACCCCCATGCTGCCATTTGCTATTACCCTAGAAATGCAATTTTTTTTTTAATTGATATTTGCCAATTATCATGGGGATGTTTTTTTATCTGACAAATGGAGAATGCATCGTTGGAATATGTGGTTTCTAAGGGAACAGATAGCAGATATCAATAATGTTTAATCTTCAAATATAGGTATTGATAACTGATATGTATTCGATTACTAAGCCTCCAACAGTCCAATCTTGTCATCATATCTCCTTCAATACTTGGCTGAGTAAACATCCACCGTCATGCAGTACCTAATCGGCTTGTATCGACTATTGCAAGAATGCATAGGCCTACAGGTTGTTTGGAGGCTTCGGTTTAATGTTGAAAAATCAATAGTTTGTGTATTCATTGATTTCAAATCTGGATACAATTCCCTCTCGTTCAGTGAATCGTATCACTTGGAATTCATTGCTCGCCAGCAGAGTTTTTTTTCAACTTGGCATTGATGAAAACCACCTTGAGATCGACACCGTTCCTTTCAACAAACGTACACAATTGATTTCCTGAATGTAGTTTGAAAAAAGTGACCGGAATGTCACATGGAAAGATTTGACACTTTCCTTCTGTATAAATCTTATGCAAATGAGAACGCGAGTGAAGGTTTAACTTCAGATGCTGGATGCCGCAACCAACCAAACTTCATGATGCAGTCGATGTAAATTACAGGTTCTCAATCAGTTATGCATTCGGCAATGGCAGATTCTCTGAAAGCTCTCTCACATACGTTCAGATAACGTATCCACATACATTTTGGTGGAGAATGTGATGGTATCATTAATCTTCAGTATTCGTTTTTAGACCTTGCAGGAGATGTCTGTGATGATAACCCGGCGCACGTTTCACCCTTTGACGCTGTTTGTGTTTTAGAAGCACTTTGTGAAAGTGTTGTGATTTCAATTCATCGTTTTCCTCTGTTCTGCAATTAAATTACCTAATCACTCAACCTATCAAATTCAGAGAAATGGCGTTATCATCTGCAAATTCTCTCTATGTTATTACAGTATCTATTAGTGTTTATAGAAGGAAACGGTCCACTTTCTATACTATTTGAAAATCGGATTTCATAATCTCCCAGAAATCGAAAGGACGACTTCGGGACCGTCGTTCACATTTTAACTTACTCCATTTATCATGCAAAGTCCTTTCCTAATTAATATGAGTTTATCGTGCGCGCTTTAAGCATTCAAAATACTTAATATTTATATGTTTATTTCAGTTGCGAATTTCATTACGTGTTATTGGTTCGTCACTTTTCTATGACACATTGAATGCGCTTATAAATAATATAATTTCTTGTGATTTGTTGCTAATGTTTCATCTAATGAAAAATCTGTCTATTCTACTTTTAGATTCACCTATTTAGTATCCCCATAATCACACTTTGTTCTGGGTAAATAGTAGTATAGTGATAGTATATTTGAATTTATTATGTTTAGTGACCGTAATATTGATAATGTATAATATTACTAGTAGCTTGCTTATGTTCAGAAGGTCGTGAATTTTGAGTGCATTTCCCTGTAACATTTCACATTTGCAGTTCACAACACAAAGTAACAATGTACACGACTCTTTACTTATGATCTAGAGATAATGCTTCATGATTCTAACTTTGTCTTCCAAGATACGTTGGGGGGGGGGGCACTATGCAGTCAGCATGGATTCCATTTATAACACAGAAATGGGAGATATGTCAGTTTATTGTCATAAATATTTCATTACAAGTTAATTATGATATCAGGTAGCAATACTATGAATATACATACATATGAATATGGATATTTAGTGTATAGTGGGAGATGTAATAAAAACGTGTGTAGGTAGGGGATCATAAAGTATAAAGTTGACTTTAGTAGGTGATAGGTACCTGTTCTTGTTGTCGTTCACACTTTCACATTGAAAAACGCTGACCCCCATCAATACCAACATTAAAAATTGACAGGCTCCTTCGTTTCACCATGTGATTGCATATGATTATGTAAACTTTTCAATTAATATGCAAATTATTCAGTTTTATAATCACAAAATACGAAATATTCCATTTGATGTGTAAATTTGTAACAAGGACAAGAAATATCCACTAGGTTTGTATCTTGTACAATTTACCAAGATTCATATATTTAACAAGATTTATAGATTTTAGTAATAAACCGTCCCACCGAATCGTTTGGGGTAAATAATTGCTCCACTTTGAAGTGCATTTAGACATGATTTGAACGAGGTAAATTCTGGCATTGACAGTACTGCTGTTGGTCGACATGTCTCGTAAAATGAAACCCTGCAATACATTGATTGATTCTCAAGTAGACAATTAAATGGAATATGAGCCTAACACTGGCTATACGCTAAAATTTGAATGCTAGATTGGTCGATAGTCCGATAGCAGTAGCTTACATTAGTAGGTGTACGATTCTAAAAGTAAAATCTAGTCACGGAATAATGTATTGATTATAACATTATTAAGTTGAGTACTTCCCATGCTTTCAATTACAAAGAAGTGTACGTCCATTTTGTTTTCCTTTATACATTTAGCAAATGTTTCTGTACTTCCATTTTTTTCGACTTAAAGCTTGACCATTGATCAAACGATTGAAACAGTGGACTACATTTTGTTTTAAATTAACTACTGCGATTGTCATTCATACAATGGAAAGATCTCACAATTGCAAGATAATGCTTTGTATTGATTGCAGTTAATTAGAAGACAGTCGGTAGAGTATACACCTCACCAGTTCTTCTACATTGTAACAAGGAAGTCACAAAAACCAAACAACAAGGGTGCCTTTATGGTTGGCATTCGAAGTCTGGTGCTGGTCACGCCAAGTCATGATGTCAAGGTTAAGATGTAGTCTTGATAATTTGCAATACAATTTATTCTTATGAAGTATAAAACGTGTCAATATTTATTGTAATAATGTATTGATTAAAATTTAACTACAAATGCAATTTAATTAGATAGAGGACTTCCTATCCACATTTTGTTCTTATGGACTACACATCATCGACTTAATTAAAAATGCAATTTTATTGAACTGCTGACCACTAGAGTTTTCATTTCACCATGGCTTTACTAAGATCTTAATCAAAACTGGATATCTTCCAAAATGTAAACAATTGGTTGTTGTCTCTTAGGTAATATATCAACATCAAAGTCCATGAAAATATGTCTGCTATCTAACTATTGACGGACGGACGGACAGACAGACAGACAGACAGACAGACAGACAGAGACAGACAGACAGACAGACAGACAGACAGACAGACAGATAGATAGATAGATAGATAGATAGATAGATAGATAGATAGATAGATAGATAGATAGATAGATAGATAGACGAATAGACTGACAAACAAACAAACAAACAAAAAGCAGGACGGAAAGCATAATTTCTGCCCCCACTTTCGTTGAGAGAAGTAATAATTTTTGTAAACATTCTATCCATGTTTGAACCAATTCTTATGGCATCGAATCAATGAAACACCTGTTTTTCTCCTTACCAGTGTAAACTTGACAGTCAGTATAACTCTCTTACGTTCGTTTTCTAAAATGTTTTGGTTTGTATACCCTACCTGTAAAATGTATGTCTCAGATAAGTGTATTTCTTCAAGCGTATGTCTCAGATAAGTGTATTTCTTCAAGCGTACACAACATATTTGCCTGTAGGAATTTCCTGTTTGTCTGTTTTTAAAAGCAACTTTCTATCTACTCTTCCTTCCCCGTTGTGCTCTTTGGTTGCTGTGTTTTATGCAACATAGACCACTAATTGGCAATACCAGTGTACGTTACAACAAATGATCCAGCCTCAAATGGCTCTTCTATCAAGAAGGCTAAGTAAGTGCAGTGCCACAGTGACGCTATATATAGATTCGAGTTTGAAGTGATTCAGCGAGGTAGAACATTTCCCTGCAAAACTGACTCGTGATATACTAAAGAATTCGAATATCCCATTGTAACTACGAGATGTTATTTCCAATTCTTGCTTAGGAGTATGATGCAAAGCTTGAAAGGGTACACAATGGCCATTTACATTTCAAAAGATTGCGTGTTTCCTTGGTCTGACGTGAATGCCATGCAAATGACGTATACTAAAAAAAGGGAACGGCTACAATCAGACCGGGAAGCTTTCGAAACACTATAGTGACATACCCAAATTTATCAATTGTTCATCGGAAAAAAAGTGTGCGTATTTCGAGATGAATTTTACAAATGGTCCTGTTTTATTGATACCTAATCATACCTAAATCTAACTTAAACGAAGCGTAGACATTAAATTGATAATATGATATTTGGACGAAAGTGTGTCATCATGTGTTAGGCACTATATGTCCGTGTAATTCTTGGCAAACTATATATTTTCTGACTAGATCTTATATCCCCACAGCCAGACTAGTATTTGAATTACGAGCACCTTCTCAGTGGTCATGATCACTCTTCAGATGTTGTTTGAAACGTGAAAACTGTGTACAGTGTTAATAGATCAGAATAATTCTAGTAAACACTGTCTGAATAAAGTTCAATCTAGAGAACAAATACTATGCGTTCAAGCCCCATCGGTGGTATGATTTATCTAAACAGGCGTAAACTGTGTCTGAACCTAGTGCTCTATTACATAACAAGTGCATTACTAGTTGCCATGCTAATTAACTTCGATCTTCAATTATTCTACACATTAATCTATCGTTAATTGTACTGCCCTAATAGAGACTTACTCCCACTCAAATATGGATACATATTTTATTCATAAAAAGACACACGCCCACTTAAGCTTAAATTCATAATATATGATGTATGTATATAATGCATAGGTGGATCTACCTATATCTTACGTCATTGTGTTTCATATTTACCCGTGTCATTTTCTGTCTGTAAATAATTCATTGCATATAGCCTTACTTTGCGTGTGGAACCCTAGGTAGCTACGTCGTCAATTATTGAAGTCAGCTGATTCTTGGTATGTTTTCATCAATTTTTACCTTAAAGAAATGTGCTTTGATATTTGTTTTCATATTTTTCTTTTCACAATCGTTTCGAAATATTATCCACAATACAAGTCATTGGGGAACCGTATGAACAGATTTGAGGTTATTTTGATGATGTTGATGATGATGGTGGTGGTGGTGGTGGTGGTGGTGGTGGTGGTGGTGATATTGTTGTAGTGGTCGGAGTTTAGGCTACTTAGGAAATATGGGAGTAATTTTAATCTATATACATGTATATATTTCCTGTAGATTTTTATTGTTCGACATAAGGTTGTTGACTAAATATACATCATTTCCAGTAATTAATAGCACATACACCTTTTGTCATAAAACCTTAGCATTTGGGTGTTTGAGACACACACAATTCTTGTTTGAGACACACACAATCCTTGTTTGAGACACACTGAATCCTGGTCATAAGAGCTTAGCATTTGACGTTTTATGCTACAATTTACTCTAACACAGAACACATCAAAAGATGCGTTAGTCGGAGGTGATTTCTTCAAAGCATCCTGCTTTACACACTGTTACAATTTCGTGTGGTGTCTAAGACACACTAACTTCTGGTCTGTCGAACAGAGTAAATTGTTGACATTAAGTCCGAAATACTAAGCATTTATGAACATCAGAAGATGCCGCTTTCAACATTAAAGAGAGCACTCGAGCAGTCAGTAGATGTCTACTACGCGATGTCCAGTGTTTTCGGTGACCATACTGCTATTCACTGATGTTTCTCGTGTCTCCTTTTTAACCCCTCTCTCGCTGTGTCTTTTTGTAGAGTACGTACGTCCAGTGTCTACATCAAATTTTAAAAAGTGGTGTGTGATACGCTCAAACTTCAATGATTCTTCATCCAAATTAGATGGTACTCTGCCGTGATAGTAGTCCTGCTTCCATACGGAGTAAGTCGTCCCTTGAGCGAAACGCGTACACCGTCTGCGAGCATGACTACCGTGAAAGTGACTCTTCAGAATCGCAATATCACAATTTACGACCTGTTTTCTTGGACGCGGTCCATGGGATGTTTCGCATCTCGTCGGCCATCTAGGTCCGTGGAAACGTTAAAAGGGGGTACTTTTTCAGATCACCCTCCGAGAATATAGATACGACGCCCCATTTCTCTCTCTCTCTCTCTCTCTCTCTCTCTCTCTCTCTCTCTCTCTCTCTCTCTCTCTCTCTCTCTCTCTCTCTCTCTCTCTCAGTGTATGGATTAGGTGTCGTTGAAGGTATAGCTCTGGATTTATACGCTACGGGGTTTTGACACGACGTGTCAAAACCCCTTAGCATAGAAATCCAGAGCTAGTTGAAGGTAAAACTTCCTGGATTTCAGAGAGAAGGGGGTTTTTGAAGTGATTTTCTCCCAGATTCACTATATAAAAAAGGGGGGTTCTTTTTCATTGAAATATTAACTGGAAAAGGGATACATATGAAATTTCGCTAACAAGCCAGGGTACCCACCCATCCATGATCGAGCGACTGCCACCGCCGGGGCGTCGGAGAGTCAGAATTGTACAGGGTGTAGGTCACCGGAAACACCCGTCGTGTAGACTACCCGAACTGTCAATCCGTGTTGACGGCCCTTTGATATGTGCTGTTTTAGAGTAAATTGTTGCAGAAAATGCCCAAATGCTAAGCTCTTCTGACCAGGATTCAGTGTGTTTCGAACACCTCAATTCTGGTCATAAGAGCTTAGCATTTGGTTGTTTTCTGCAACAATTTACTCTAAAACAGAAGACATCAAGGGTTCCGTCAATGAGAGAGTTGATGCAGACACAAGTTGGTGTGGTTTCGACTGGAGTGTTTGTTTTGTCGCCTGGAACTGACGCATCTTTTGATGTATCCTGTTTTAGAGTAAATTGTTGCACAATAAGGTCTTATGACCAGGATTGTGTGTGTTTCGAACAAGGATTGTGTGTGTTTCAAACAAGAATTGTGTGTGTCTCAAACACCCAAATGCTAAGGTTTTTAGACCATATGAAAAGGAGATATATAATTATGAATATATAGAAGGTCTACACTTTAATTCTGACATGAAACCATTGCGTCTTTCAGTCCAATGTCTGCTAACGTCAAAGAATGTTGCATTACAGACAGACAGATAGTGTATTGATCCCTTCGTGCAACCTGCTATCCAAAATCAAACCTCGTCTTGCATTCATGCACTGACTCGTCAGACTCAGGAAATAGATTAAGACACACAATGCAAACACTATTCATTATCCCAAACACTGACATCGATATGGAAAATTCCATCTGCATGGCGCTGTGGCATGTGTGATTAATATTAAAAGAACGTCACCTGCATCATAGATCATTGCAAAGGCTTCAAATCAATTGAATACTGTCTTTAAAAAAACAAGTCCGGGTTTCTTCCAAATGCATAGCAGATTATGTGAAGGGAAACAACTGAAATGAGTTCATCAGGGTATTCCTAAAAGATGTGTTCTCACAACGTGGTCGTAACGTAACATATTAAAGATCTAAAGGGGATGCCAAAATGTTGAATGCATCCAACCTGTGCATTGTTAATCACACGACATAATACTGCAAACAGTGATATTCCTATTTCATTTTTGTAATATGGCACTGGCATAATACTGAACAGTAGCAACGAAATGCTAGATATAAATACGGAGAGTTATTCATGCAAAGTCGAAATGTATGAGAAAAGTGATATCAACAATGTATGATAATTCAAAGTGAAAGTGAGATGATATATTATTTTCTCAGTAAAAGTGTCGATAAGTATGTAAGAATTGAAACAGAATGCACTATACTTGTAAACAATGCCACTCATATATTTACCGCCAAAGCTTTAACAAGCTTGGAGTTAAAAATATCAAATTACATGTATCCTATTTATTCTGATACATCAATACCGTACACAAATAACTTCAAAGCACACCGTGATGAATGTTCAAATAGTCATTTTTTCATCTAAATCGTCGGTATTTTCAATATTCGATTGGTTATGTTATGTATAGTACTCCGGTTAATACCTTGATGACAGTACATGTAATACCAATAATTGTGATTGCAAATTAAAGCAGGGGTAATATTAATGACAATTACTGTTACATCGTCACTGTTCATGTTGTTCTTTTAAGGTTATTGTTAGACATTGCAGCTGCCAAATACGTGTTCTACATTCTGAAGCATTACATGTAATTCTAGCCAATACTCTACTCATAGAGTAACCCCAAGTACATGTTCCCTGGAAAGCAAATATCAGTCCATTGTTTTCGTAGTTCTTAGTAAAGGAAAGGGTGGTGTCACCAATTATTGATAATTATGGAAATTAGTACTACTTTAGAATGACTGAAAGGTCTATGAACCGCTATGGCTGATCTTATCGCATAGCTAATGGTGACTGATAATGAGAGCTACTAATGAAGATCCCAAACACGTGTTTATCACTACTGATATCAGTCTCACGCTTCTATTGAATAACAAGTAGAACGATCGATATCCATATCGCCGGTCTAACGACGATGCAGTAACCTAAGAAGGTCGGTATAAACCAACAATAAGAGTCATTTAAAGAGATGTTCATTTTTGATTCTGTTGAAAACTGTGATTATTATATCGCCCTACTGGTACATGTTGTAATTAATAATGCATCTTACTCCTATTTATACGGTGATTCAGGGTTGTTAACACGCAAATCGGATATTACATCTTGCCAGTTCATTTCCCCGTAATACTAGTTGGATCTGCAAGCTGCAAGCCAACAGTCATAGTACAAGGGGACACAAATTACGCGCGCTGAAATGAAGAAATGAGCAATCGTGCAGTACATTTTGTGACGTGTATAGCGTTGTCAGACAGACAGACAGACAGACAGACAGACAGGCAGACAGACAGACAGACACACAGACACAGACACAGACAGAACGAGGGGATAGACATCTGTAGTAATGCCTCATTTGGTGTTTCGATAGTACAATATATCTAGCATGGTGTTGCAAATGTTCCTAACACCACACTTGCACTCACGCGTATCATACATCAAGGGGCTCTGTCATATTATGTTTTATTCACTACTTGAGAGAATATAAATATAAGTGCTTGTGGTGTTCTCGGCAGTCGAACTTTCACATTACCAAAAAGTGAGCGTAGTGAGTGAAAGTGCACATGCCTCGAGTCAAGTAGCGACACTCATGTGTCTTAGGGTAATATGGTAGCATTATATGATGTTTATCTAGAACAGGACATTTGCGCCGCCGCCCCCCCCCCCC
The DNA here is from genome assembly GCF_964340395.1 of Glandiceps talaboti. Classification (NCBI taxonomy): domain Eukaryota; kingdom Metazoa; phylum Hemichordata; class Enteropneusta; family Spengelidae; genus Glandiceps; species Glandiceps talaboti. The sequence goes on along the minus strand of NC_135549.1, from coordinate 9,705,821 downwards.
CCCCCAAAAAAAAAATATATTACCTTGGATTCGTATGATTTTGTGTATGTACAATGATCACAAGATCATTTACATACATGTATGCAATACTGTTTGGGGCATTGGTGCAAACAGTGCAAATATCACTAGTGTGCGCGCGTCGATGCAAAAACTCACTGGTGCATAATTATGCAATAGTGGTGTTCTCAATCCGTAATTTGCATATTTAGCTTATGTCGACTTAACCAAAAGTCCAGGAATGATGGTACCTTAGCCTTACCGCCTGCTATCCCAACGTGCAACATGCCAGTGTAACTACATGACACAGAACATCAAACATGGGGCAGACATTTTCTATTTGTACGTGCGGTTTGTTTGCCGACGTAATATGCACATTACGGAGAGAATGAAGAAAGCTATTCCTGGGTCAATGTCGTTGCAGAGAGTTGAACATGTCAGTATTAAAACGGGGTTATAGTTCAATAAGGATGCCTAAAAATCGCCTTCTATCAAATTAAAGCAAAAACATATTAATACAGAGAGTCGACAGTTAGGATCAAACAGGTTATTTCATTAGAACGTAATGAATATCGCAGGTAGTTTGACAAGTACAGTACGCACAATCTGACAAGAATAATCTATCTGGAAGAACCGCCATAATACACATATTGTTAGCAACTCGAATACTTTACTTGCAGACTTTGAGGTTTGTACTTTGTGGAAACACGGTCTTTGAAAATTGCATAAAAGGTTTTAGACGATTTGCCTAGAAATACACCCCATAGCCTTCATCTGACATTCAATTGATATCCCTCATGAATCGTTTGAAAGGCCCTAAATCAGTTCAATAACAGATATCAGAAGTAAAATAGGACATCCAGCTGTATTTATTATGAATTTATCACACTCCAAGGTCAACACCAGTCATGTATATTCATTTTTCACTGGATTGTCCTTTGGCAAAATGTATATTTACTGAATTTGATGGGATTCCTTCGGTTTTCATTTGCGGATTTTAATTAATTAGCTGTGTGATTCAACTTGTCCTTTGGCGGTATAGAGCGAGAATAGTGTAGGAGTAAAAACAAATTTAAAGTTACCTTGTGTTACCTTAGGCAGGCATTTAAAATCAAAACCATGTATTATCAAAAGTGAATATGTATAACTTGTGTTATCAAATTGAACTTATAAATCTCCAAGGACTCGTGTTAGTATGTTCTAAATTATAATTGTTTTTTTACTTTGACTGAAACCATGGAGATTGCAACCACATAGTTGTACTGTCGTGATGGTCATCGTTCAAGATTGAACTATAATTTACTGTGACAGTATCTCTCTTTAATGATAAATCGGCGACAGATGTTGTACTTCACATGTTCTATAAGTTTTCCGTTAATTAATAACATTTATCAAATATCCGATACAAATTGAAAACTATACGATTTGGAATATCAGTTTATATCATTAAAAACCTGTTGGGCGTAATAAAATCATTATAATAAAATCATCTAACAAATGTCATGTGGTTACAATGACAACATTTCAACTTTCCATTGCATGATTCCATTTATTTTCAAAGGGGTACAAACAAAGCATGTACCTATCTTGTAGAGTTTCAAGGGGAGACAACTAGGGGATTACGCTCCACCCCTCTCAGAGTCCAGCTATTTGCACAGTATGTAGCAGAATATATACCATATTGCTAAAAACTTTCTAGCTTGAATTTGTTTGACAAAACGCACATACGCGGACTTGATATCCATTTTAGCTTGAATGATGAGATAGGGAAAATCGCTACAGGCTTATGCCGATAGTTGATGGTGCTTAATGCGTGTTACCCCTCGTAGATAAATATAGTTCTTTGTCGACATATAATCGATCAACTAACTTTTACTGTTGCATGATTATCTAATAGTGACGTTGACTGAATATATAGGCAGCCGATGCCACATTGCAAAGCTTGAATTGGAATCTTTTTCCTGTGGGTGGAATATCAAACAGTACAAATGAATACATGTTGGAGAGGCAGCAAGGCAAAATTACACACTGTAAATCGTGTCTATCTCTATGAGCTTCAAAAATCCTCGTCTTCACTTCAAGTTTAGAGGTGGAGACTTAGACAGGGGAGAGACAGATAGACAGAGAGTCAGACAGAGAGTCAGACAGACAGAGAGTCAGACAGACAGACAGACAGACAGACAGACAGACAGACAGACAGACAGACGAACAGACATCTTAATTGCAGCTGGGTGATAGATGTGAAGTGTGCATTAACAGAAACTTTTTAGTAAATGTATTCCTGCTAGCAGAAATTGTAAGTGATTGTCGTTCATCACACCTATAGTCCCCGAAGCATACACAGTGCCATATTTACCACTTGACAAATGACACGTTGAAACTAAAACCTGAAACAGGTCATAAGTAAGGTCATAGACAGTTCCGTCAATTCAGTTCACCCTTGGTTACTTGTAAATACAAACCCCTGAATGCTTCACACTTCCATCATGATTTTCTCTTTCCCTAGACAAGAAAGCTCAGCTAATGATGTTTTATTCCCTTCGTTGCATAAGTATGACGTTGTATTCATGAAGCACCTGTCAAACTAGATCAGTCGATTTCCCAGATTGAAAAAGCACAAGTACGCAATTACAATTTCAATTATGCAAATTCGGAATCCTGTACAGGAAATTACTCTCAACAATAAACAGATATCGACATTTTGGACGAAACATCGCTGTATGTTAGAGATGATAGAGGATCTCGCCTGATTTATCGCTCGTCACTAAATTTCAGGTAAGGTGGAAAAAAGCCATATGTACTCGTCATAGACAAACTGCATAGACATCTTAGCGCAAAATCTTGATCACCTACCCTGATAACATCTCATTTATTCCATATTGTTAATGTGACGAATCGTAAATAATGACATGTATGTCACCGTCGTGTCAGGCCAGTTATTCACTATCTTCTTGGAATCTCGCTTCGTAATACTACATCAGCGTTTTAGTACGCCATGTGTGTCATTAAATCAAACGTGCAGCACCTTCACATATCAGCTTGCAAAGTGTACACATCATCACTAATTGAGCGCTGGTGCTATGGCCACATCTCGGTGAATTTACAATCATGTCAGAAATTATCTCATATCAACTAAAGCATTGCTATGGCTATGAAGGTGTGGTGTATCATCCAAGCCGCTTCATGCCTGCAGTATTGACGTCTCAATCATAAAGGAGCAGCTATTATGGCGTTCATCTGTAATTTATTTTTTTCTTAGTTTAAAACACTGACGTGCAAGAGGTAATTGATAAGTCGTCAACCATATATTAGTGCTGCGTTTTATATTGCTAAACACTGTGAATCGTACTTGTTCAGATATATATAATATATATACCCCATTATGTCAAATCATATAGCAAAAATATATTGTGTGTGTGCGTGTGTATGTATATATTACTTTTAAAATAATTGACTCGTGGGTAGTCATCAATAACAAATTAAAGGTATTGATTCATATTCTTTCCTATGCAAGAGAAAAAATTCAAGCTACACATGTTAATATGAACATTAGTATTGAGGCGTGCTCAGGGTGTTAGAAACGCTAACCTGATTTGTATGGTATATATATTGACTTTACTTATTTGCTTCGCATTTTCAACGGCGAAATTTAAGTTGACCCATTGCCGAAACGAAAAATGCAACTTGTGGGGTTGGACATTTAAAACAACGCACCACAGGTCAAAAAGGCACCAAATTAACGTTGCGATGGAATTTTCTATTCTCTGTCATTGACCTTTGATCTTCGGAAGCGGGTAATTTACTATCAGCATCTGAGGGGAATTTAATTATGAATATTTATACATTAATTATGTATGCTGTGTCTTCAGGAAAATCAATATTATCAACATGCAGGGGCGCCGTTACGACTGTAAAACACTGTCACTAACTTACACATTGGATCATTCTGATGAGACGAAGCAGATTCGATGTGGTTGCATTTCCTACCATACTACACTTCCGCTTTTATTTATTCTAGTTGCGTACTTCCTGGACTGACGGAATACAATAATTTCATATTCATGATGTCTTTATTTGTAAATGTTGTCTTCAAACATAAAAAAAATGACTATCGCAACAGATGCTGAACACTCCATTTGCAAAAACAACATTTTATATTCTCCCCAATGTGTGTTTCCGGCTGAGGATCGAATGGTCATCGGGTGACATCATGAAGCGAGTGAATATCACCGATCCGAAGGCATAAATGTCCATATTGGAGCTGTAATATTTTGTATTACACGCCCAGTGAACATTTAAGTGGTGAGATATGTATATTAATTTATACATGTATGATTCTCGTCCGGTCAGAATGCCAAAATATGAAAAGTATCTTTCAAAATCGCAATTTCACTAGGTACTACGTCTTCATGTTATTACTTAGGACAATATAAGCTTCACCTACCTGTCAAATACCCCGGATGGATGATAGCTTGTGTATATTAAAATGTACACGTGTGGCGCGGGAAAATCTAACCATATCGCACACGTAACTTAAAAGGTCAAGTCAGAGTATAACTTCTGACCTGCGTCATATATGTATTACACAGTAGTATTCGGCAATCAAAAAATATGAAGAAAACGTTAAAAAGTGGATTTAGCTTGTTATATGTAAGACGAACAAGACGAGTTAATGAGAGAGGAAAGTGACATTGAAACGTGGATGGAAACACGATGATAAATTCAAGCTAACTAATATGCTGCCCATGCAACGAATGCGACAACTTTGTACTTTAATAACATTTACAAAGCTATTCGTTTCTGGCAATCGTACAGCATTCTTCAAGATAACCCAAGTAATATAATAACTCTGGGTGTATGGGCAAAATATGTACTCGATAACTCCTAAGACAAACATTGCAGTTCCCTAATGTCTGAGACCCTACAGATACATCATACCACCTTATAGGCTAACATCTATCAGTCGATGTAATTACATAACGGCAACCATTTCCCCGACAAAATCGCGTGATGCTTTATAGAGATATAATTTTCTGATTTATTATCCGGTTAATGCGGTTTATAAGCTCTTTTGTGTGAGCTAAGATATGCCCTTTGGCTGTAGAGTTGAGATCGTGCCAAAACTCTAATACGTTGATTTATATGTAAATAAGTGTTGAAAAATTGCATATCAACAACGCCATATTATATAGTTACTTTAGAAGAAACTCATATATGGAGAAATTGAATAAATCTATGTCAGCGCAAGTTATCAAAGGAACCCTTTGAACTGTCATCCGAAGACACGCGTAATGGAAAGGACACTTGCTTGCAATATTTGAATGAACGTGTATTTGGATTTCAGGCCGAATTGAGCGCATTGAACGAATGTACATTTTAGTGCAGTGAAATATCACACAAACCATATACATGTATTAAAGTAAAAGTGTTGTACCAGTAATAGTTTTGCATTGTTAAAAGATAACACATGCAATGTTATGACACATACCTTGACCTCAAAACTTCACAAATATAAGTTGACTTAGTTACATGTGTCATCATGGAAAACAACGATATCGTTGTGTTTGACACTTTGATCACTTATCGTGATAGCTATACTGTATAGACCTTATGAATTTATTGTATTCTTACATTTGACCATCATGATTAGCATGGAGGGTAAATATTATCCCAGAAATCAAAAATCAAAATACGTATTGTGCATCCTACATCTCGTCAGAATCATCAAATGTTTCCAACACAGTTCGCGCTCCTCCATTGACAATCCTTGAAGACATATGCATATATTCCTTGCATTTACCATCATTCTGTAATCATTAACCAATCATAACGTTTCTATCAAATTTGCACCATACTGAGAAGTCATAGCTTTAAGTATTGATATAAAGGCATGGTTATTTTTTCAATATAAGCCCACGTAACGAATAACCTAAATGTGAAGTACCGAATCTTTGGAAAGGCTGCAAATAGTGAAGGTTACGTAATTGAAAAACAATCGGTGATTCAAAGTGTTTACATTATGGGGTGATATGTTAATGATGACGTTGGCTACGTGACAAATTTGACGCCATTTTGTCAACGTTTGAATACCCCAGATATTTTGCATTAATCGGGTTGTCATCGGAAAGTTTGAAGAAACAATGTAATTTCATCGTGCGTCTGTATATAATTACAGGCTAATAGAGTAATGACGTGCATATCAAAGACATGATCAACCTCATCAAGAAAATAATAGTAAACTTCCTTAAACATTTAACAACGTGTGAAGGTAAAGGAATACCACCTTTCGAATTCTGTTCAAGTAAATGATTTATTTTTAAACCACCACTTGTGATTTAGTGACGACTGTCGCTCTTTGACTATTGCTAAAAACATTTATGTAATGAAAAATATGAGATTGGCGTCAGATAGTAGTTCATATACAATCACGTGACCAACAACAGTGGTGTGATATACCAACAGTGTCAGATCACAAGTGTTTGTACAGCGACTTCTCTATTTGGTTTTACTGCGTTGCTCTGGCAATATGTTCCGTGTCTAAAAGGAAGGTCGTAAACTAAAATCCCCTATCCAAAACCAAACGACATTTCATTGTTTTGCTCAGCGGATAGCGGCATCCTTTATAATTCACGATTCGTTTGTGGTTATGCATAAATGAATTTTACACAACCTGTGCGTTGTTAATTCATATCCACACTAACCGTTCCAAAGACATAACCAGCATTTTTCATCATCATTTTATGAATGTTATCGATTTCCCTGTAGGGATTTTTAAAGCACTGTTAGATAACAGGAGTGATTTATTTACAATTTCGCCTCAGTATTCTAATTAGAAACGTGTTTGTATAAATTATGCATGTGTGCAGGACTGTGAGACTGTGTAGTGACCTTAACGAACACCTGAGTCGATCGACTTTCATGAGCCATTTATCATTGACGCAATTAAATACATTTTAAGTTAGCAAATCTTTCTAATCTAAGGTTCCATTCCACGACGATGCAGTTGTCTTAATTATTTTAGGTGTATATGAAAAGTTACTGATAATAGCCACTGGTGAATGTTTGCTATTTAAGGGCTAATGGAGAAACTCTTAAATGCCATAAGGGTAAATGAATACGATGATTGAATAAGAAAAATTCATGATGATTGAATTGAACTGAGACTATTTATATCAAAGAATGATGTTTGGAGACAGAAGTGATTTCATATCAGCACGTGTTCTATTCTTTATTCGACTATCAAAAGCTGCATGTAAAGTTAAAGCCGAATAAATCACCTACTACGAATATTTGAAGACATACCGGACAATTTACATTCACGTATGTCATGTCCCTCACTTCGAATTCATGAATAAGATTAATTTTTATTCGGTGTTTTGTATGACCTAGATTATACAGTCACTAATGAGATCATATATGGTTCCTGTACAATTTATTTGGAATCTCGAAAAGTCACCACCTTGTAGTTATTCTAGTCTGACCTGTCTACCCTCACTAAAAGAACTTGGTTATTTTTGTCATTATATAATTATATTGATTTCCATATACGTATTCTTTCAACACTTGAAAACATGTTGTATTTGTGTGATACGTCATAACGTTGTCCTGTCTGAATATCCCTTTCCAAACGTTTTTACATGCTGACATCTATTTCAGTACTTAAAACGACTGAGTACATCATCCCACGTCATTTCTATGTTAATCCATTGACTCCATGCCTTGTCATATACTAGCATACAAGTGCATTGTATACAGGAGAATTCACTAAAATTACCCCTGGCGATTAGAAATCTTGGAGATTTGAGAAAATATTCTTTCTTTCTACACATGAAATAGATTATGAAAATCCAGACGGAAAGATAACAGTAATAATTTTTACATATCAGTGATATATATATATATATATATATATATATATATATATATATATATATATATATATATATATATATATATATATATATATATATATATATATATATATATATTAGCTACCATTGGTCTACTACTGTTACTGCTTACCAGCATTCACTCAATGCAGTAGATTGGAGATTAAATGAACATTATGATGAAGTAGCTCATTTTACATCAAACTGTTCACTTTGTCCTTCATTGTAGGTGTGCGAACAACAACTTCAGCGTAATTGGAAGAATATGAAAGGCTATCATTATAGTGTTTTTCGTTTTTTGATCTGCGCGTCCAATCAGCCTACAGCGAGTATCCTTGATACGGGTATATAACAGTGATATCTCATCAAACGCTAATCATTTCCTTTTTCTCCTTACTATAGATGAGTTTACATGTTATCTTTTCTTCAGCAATCCAATACAGGGAATGTACTGTCGGCAAATTGCTAGTCTCGTGAGACTCAAATATCAAGTGTGACGCGGCTTTAACACTATATGACAGGCTGATCTGTGTAGTTAGATTAGTATAGACTTTCATCACATCTATTATTGATCTACGTGATTAGAAGAGAATGTGTTATCACCCAGTCAAGTCATTCAGTTCTGTTGTCAAATCACAGACTCGTTATAGACATTGTTTTCATGTAGACCGTACAGGTAGGTGCCTGAGAGACCATTAAAATATTCTTTGTAAGAGTGAATAAAGTAGTGCTAGCGAAAGACGTTGTTAGGTCTTGTGTATCACTAAATAGTTGAACCTTTATGTTTGCAGTACTAAAGAACTAAATCGTTTTCCGTAAAGTTTGTTATTGGCAAAGCTATATAGCATTGAATAGACGTGCTCATTTAAAATAAAAACATACGAAATCTTCTAGTATGACTACTAACCGCTGATACTTAAATGTCCCAAGAATAAAATATTAAACTATTTAAATTAGTTTATCAATAAAGTACATCACATGATGTAAACGTATCACCGATCATCGAGTCATCAATAATGACTATTTCCTCTACAATTTGAATCCTTCACATTGCATAATAGATATCCAATACGTCACCATTCTATTCTATCGCTAAGTGTGTCATCTGTTCGTGATCGTCCTTGCACAGTGACTCGTCTGACAAGATCGTGACAATTTTATTGAAATTTATAACAAAGGATAATTACTGTCAGCGTCATGAGACCAATTATAAATTCTGGTTCATATACGGAAATGGAAATGGAAAAATATCTTCGAAGAATGTTTTTGATTTCCAGATTGCAATATCTAATGACCCCCACAGTTTATCGAATAGATCAAACGTGAGAAACACACGTTTCATGAATTGTGTATTACAGAGTTAATGTTGAAGGGGAATCCGAACACAACTCCAGGAAATAAAGACATTTTCATAAATTTTGAGTCTCATCATTTTACATTATCTACATTATGCGCGATTTCAGAGTAACACCCATTTGTAGTTGTGCCTCATTTGATTTTTGCTGTGGGCGCCATCACCTCATGGATGACAGCAGAAATGCGTATATGCAATATTAAAATATGAATATACAATATTCATATATTCATATACATATATATCGGGCCCAGTGTTCTTCAGTGATGCCGATGACTAAAAACAACTAGCGTATGTTTTCATTCAATGTAATAAGCACTTGTTATGAATATTCAGGGGTGATCTCCTGCATACGCATTTCTACTGATTCCCATGAGGCAATGTGCCCACACAAAAACACCAAATTAGGCACAACTGAAACTGATGGTTCTCTAAAATCGAGCGTGATATTGGTAATATAAAATTGTGAAGTAACTCTCCAAAACCCGGAGTTTATGAAAGTGTTTTATTTTTTCTGGAGTGGCACACCTCTTTAAATGGTAACGTAATACCATTTACCTTCTTAATCTGTGTATTTATTTTTCTTCTAACATATTCGCATATTATTATCATTAATCAAACATGTGATAGGTCAAAATTACTTCATATGTTGACATTAGGTAGGTCTATGCCATGAGTTTCCAGTGGTAGTATTTTCCTCCTGGGTTCATTTTGATGATACTTACTACCTTTATGTCACCTGACTTGGGTAGAGTTGTTGGGCAAGGTTTCAGTACACAAGATATATACATTTAGATGACAGTATTGTAAAACGGATTTTTGTACGAATACATAAATCTTACCTTGTACTAATCACGTTCAAAAATTGTTAGAGAATGTCCCTCATAAAACGTTTCAATAATCAAGTATCTCTCTTCGGAAAGTGACACACAGCATGATACTACTTGAATACCATTTTGTAAATGTCAAAATAGAAAGCTTGAATATTAGCTTCGGAGTTTAATAGTCTGTAAGATACGACATTCGTATTACACTACCAGGGAGGTTTAGAAGCCTGATAGGGCTTAACAACACGACTGACGTATCTGTAATACAGTCTACGTTGTTGGAGTTCGTGTTACTGGCGTCAACGGGCAGCAAATGTAATTTCTTAAAACCTATATTTTAGGGTCTTGTTTACAGTCGCAGTGGAGACTAATTGGGAAATGTAATTATCTTGATTGTTCATAACAGTAATACGCCGTGTTGATTGGCAGATACGGTAGTTGTCATCAGTACGGGGATATCTAACACAATGCATTGCGCGTGCGTATTTTAATAGCAGACTCTGCGGGTATGTACGCATCCACTGTCACTGAGTGGTTCTTTTGATAGCATAAACGTTAATATTGCACATGCGTATTGTACATATACCAACACTGTTCACATGTAAAGTTTCAGAAACATTAATTTCAACATCGCGTCTTACGTATTTCATACCCCAAAGGAATTATCGAGCCATTGTTGATGTTCTCCGACTGTACCTCCAATCTCCCATGACCATGCTCAGCAATGTTGAACTTGCTAGGCATCAAAAACCGCCATTGTATTCTATCCGCTTTCAATATGTTATAATCGAAATTGTAAATTGACGAGACGATGGGTTATTTTTCACACAGAAGCCATTACAGTAACTGTGTCTTACACACATTACCATTTTCAGGATTGATTAGCAGGAACAGAAGGTAATGGATTTGACCAGTGATCTAAGCTTTAAAGCAATTTGCCTTGTTTGGTTTACGTTCTACTAGGTTGGAAGTGTTCTTACGTTACTAATAGCATTCCTGTAATTGTCCTTACAGGGATTAAATGTCATCATACACATTGACAGGTACGTGTGAGTAGCTTAACATTATAAGAAATGGGAGAATGAACGTTAATGGACTCTTAGTTCATAGTTACAAATGATAATTTCGATTTAGAGTGTCGAAGAATGTTTAAAAATGAATACCAAATTTTCGCTGACGTCTCGATAGCTTCAGGGGTATACTGCAGGAAATGCACGTGTCTTTAGCGACCATAAATCCACATGCGATTCGGTTTGCTGTTGTCATGAAGGACTCAATTTTGAAATCCAAAGTGAGCATTCCCGAGTAGTTCAACCGTTTATCTAATAAACCAATATACTTCCTTTTGAAAAGTTGTGCTACATAAAAGCCCAATCTATGACATTACATTCCACAACTTTGCTTTACAAAACATGAAACATTGTGCTGATATTGAACATTTATAACAGATACCAACAAAGTTGGATCGAAGGATATCTCTTATCCCCTCCCCCACCTCCCTTAATATCATAACCCCCTCCTTTCAAGTCCTATAATGCTAACTCCAGAGTAATGCTTTGCTTCAACGTAATAAGTAATTATTTTCGTCTACTAACAACACGGGCTAATTGTCTAGGTTAGCCTATATAGACATACATATATATACATACATATATATATATATATATATATATATATATATATATATATATATATATATATATATATATATATATATATATATATATATATATATTATAGTTATTTAGTTATTTATATTACATACTATACAGACCAAACATAATAGTAGCTAATTGTCGATTACGCCATGACGGCATAATGTCAACTTTCACCGGCGGAGCTGAAACGAACAATGTAGTAATACGTATTATATGACCACCTATACTCTTCTCCTATAATGTTTCTGGTCTGAGGACATATGCTTCATTATACATGGTTATCATTCCACTGAGGACATTATTAACGCACAGGTCCATTTATATTAAGGCAATCCTTTTTTTCTGTCAAATCACTGTCTGTATCAACTGGTAATCCGTGCACAAGCTAAGTTTATACGTTTTCGGGCTAAATTGGGCTGCATGTTAAAATCTACTTGTACTTTTCTATTTACTGAAGCATAATTAACCATCACTTCCTATTAGCAGAACTCAACCCTTTAAATGATTTGATGACATTAGTTAGCATAGTATACTGAAATGCAGAGAAAACTCTTACTACATCATCAACTGTTCCAACAACGACATAAAACAACCATTAATACCACTGAAGGCATGCAATGACGTTAATGTTAAAACAATAGTTTGATCGAGGGTTTCCGTTAGCATTTTAGTGAAGTTTAAGGGCATAGTGCAACAAGTTGTTCATGAACCATGCCAAACAAACACATTGTATACTGTATAATGTCTACTTTATACTGTATACGTATATATATAAGTACGTATTGGGGTGTATACATTATCAGCACCGTAGATATAGATATAATATGCAAAGAGGTATTCATTAGATATTACCGAAATACGGAAGAACCAAAGATAACATTTCCAGTAATCAGAGCAGTTTTGTCGTACTTACTGAATTTTCCACTTGGTAAGTTTATGTTGGCTTAAAAAGGAGTGAATTTTCTACTTGGTAGGTTTTTGTTGGGGTTAAAAAGGAGTGTGACAGCACTGTGTTCATTTCATCAAATTACTAAATTGGAATTTTCTGTTCGAGTACTTATATTTAAGTGGTACTAGAAACAATATAAATGCCGATTGTACCATTTAATAACCACTGCATCTACCATTCAAATCCAATTAGGAAGATAAATTGCATGTACTATTTCCTTCCTAATACAAACTTCTATATCATATAATAAACAGGTTCTATGGGATTTCTCTGGAATATGTAAACCATGACTTAGTTGTCCGTTGACGCCCTTCTAAATAATAGGCCTTCTTTTAAAATGCAATGCTTTAGTGTTCTTAGAACAAAATATTTTGTACTTTGCGTTCTTTCCAGACGATTTAGATCGTGACATAGACATAGGCACCTACTATATTTTTCTCTTGTTTCCACCTGTCCAGGTGGACTGAGTATTTTATACATTTTCCGTCATAACACAGAATGCGTAAAAGGAGCCGATGCCCTTGCTTATCCTAGGGCATATGTATGTAAGTTGTTTTGATCAGAATTCTAATCTTTGACTCTTTGTTCTATTTTCACACGCGAGTTCCTCGGTGTAAAATACCTCGTTTCCCATTTTTCTATTTCAATTAAACTTGCCGTTAATCTCATCGTTTAATCTAGCTTTAGGTAATTGATCCCAGATACATAAAAATGTGATCTAAATACACCAATATATAGTACAAGTGTTATCACAGAATGAAAATGATTATAAGGTCATATGCAATTTTGATCATTATAATGAATGTTATTTGGATCATGACGAATACAGTCAGCCACAGTTGAACAGACAAACAAAATACTCCATTTAAATGGCATGTGCTCTACTGGGAGGAAGTCTATGTATATATGTATGTATGTATGTATGTATGTACGTGTGTGTGTGGATGTATGTATGTATGTATGTATGTATGTATGTATACACATGATTTATTGCAAAATTTTAAGTTACAATGAACCAAACATCTTGTAGTAACAAATGAAGACTTTGTTAAAATTTAACCGGGTACACTAATCCCCTGACATGATAAACATTTCTTGGGGTTTCTTTAAGGCATTTCCTTCAGCATTTAATACGCCAATCCCGTTTTTTACACGTTGGAATGATAATGGCTCCCAATCACATCGAAACTGAAAAGAAAATCTGTTTGGGCTATACTAGGGCTTAGGATCTAGAAATAAGGTTGGCGACCTCTCAGTTTCACTGTACTACAAAAGGTACTAACATACCACGCACTGTCACTGACAATCAATAAAGGGTTACTCTGGCATAGATGCGGTACAGCATCATTCGCACTTTGTGAAACACATTAAAGACGTACCATTTGTTTGTAAAGAGGTTTGCTGCAGTGAGATAGAGGATGTTTGATAACAAACACAAAACTGTACCTGGTAGCTACTGGTGCTTTCAAGACGAATATGGGAGACAAATGCTTTGATTAATACTCTATATTTTCTATAGTGGTCTGAGATTAATATAAAGGCAAAACAAGTCACTTAAAGTTATAATATTTCACAGAATAGAGCAGACGAAATGTGACATAAGGGTTGGAATATTTCGATGTCTTCGACAGATCAGCCTATCCCATTATAAACATACTTTGATAAGAATGTTTACATCGACTTGCTTTGCAGCCCCATAAACCATTATCTTTCATATTCAAATGTTTGTTGTGACTGACAAAGTTACTTATAGGGAAAGTACCAAACAGCAAGTGACTATGCCGATTTAACTTGAAAGTGAAATTAAATGGACAAATATAGCTTAGTACATTTAATTAAATTTGTGGTGGCGTCAGCTAGAAATTGTTAATCGATGTTTAACATTAGATAATACATGAAGAATGTTATCTCGATTGTTGAAAATACTCAGCAAATAACCGTCACGGTTTGCAGTGAAGTTTCTATAGCAACGTAGTCTTCTCTGTTTAACTAAAAGTATCACCACTTCGTCTTAACAATTTTGTCAAACACTGTGTGCCCCAGAGTAATACGATACCGTCTTTGAATCAAATGTGCCGTCATGGGCATATTCTTCACTCGAGCAAATACTTCTTGACGTGCTACAAACAATAACATAGAGAGAGATCCATCGCCCAAAATAACTTAATGAACGTGTCCGTAACAATCAAACCCCTTCACGTTCTATGTGTAAAACACCAGGAGTAAATATGTCCTGTGAATATACAAGCCATTCTAACGAGCACAAACAACTTTGATCAGATCTGTAGTTGTTAGGGGAAATTGAAGAAAGTGTTCAGTCCCTACATATGTGAGCATATTTCCCCTAAGCTACGATAGTGGCTTTCAGAAATCAATGCTTTGTGCAGTTCATCACAGGATTTTCTGACAAGCCCCGTTGTTGTTTTTTCTTCATTTTCCTTGTGTAATAATTTAACGATGTACACCCTAAGGACGCAAGGCATCATCTTTTCTACAAAATCCTGATGTCTACCTATTCGACAATAATAAATTGGTAAATTGGTGACGCATAAATCTTTGAACGATGAAGTATATATGTCAGTGGTCTTAAAATATCCTTCCAAAACTATGATTACATTTATGTGATTTCTAAGTATCAACTCATCACCCACACACTGTTCTATCCATTAAAACTACCGTATGCATAACGTTTGACAACGACCTTAACACAAATTCGACACTGGCCATCTAAAGCTAAAGCATCTTATCTATAGTGTATGTACACGCCTGAAGGTATAAAACATGCATGACAAACATACTCCTATATCAACGTATAATGTTTCCAGTGGCCATCTGTGCTGAATCGTAACCATTCTTTAAATTTAAATGTGACTGCTTTCCTTAAAATTCTGTTTAATATCTGCCCATGAATACACAAGGAGAAATGTTGTAAATACTACAAACTAAGCCATTTCATTGCAAGAGTAATGACTACTCCTATATGGGTATATTACATGACTATATAAATATATTGTAGTGACGACTGCAAAATTCATAATAGATTGTTTCAGGATCATGGATAGTATTCGATTTCCTTTTTGTTTTGCATTGTAGTCTATATATATATATATATATATATATATATATATATATATATATATATATATATATATATATATATATATATATATATATATCAGCTGTTTTGTGCTTTTGACTCACGTGACCTCCTTTATTCGTTCTCAAAGTTTGCTATTCCAATAAAGCTGTTGAATTGATATAAATTAACTTTGCCGTTGGTCATTACTTATTATTATTTGTTTACTATTTCCATTAGTGGCGTTTAGTATAATTTTATTGAAAGGGGCGACCTAGAGCATTATTCTATCATAGTGATACTGAGTGTAGAATATCAACAAGGACAGACTTTCTGGAAACGAAATGTTTTACGACGTAATAACTAATAAGACGTTACAATACTACTCAAATGTACCTACTAAAACGTAAAATCCCAATTTATTGATTAGACAGACGAACACTATGCTGCAATACTGAATGTCTGCCCCTTTCTAGCTCAACAAAAGCTTACAGTGTGGTAGTCTCAATAAGTACAACAGAACTGCAGTTATTACTGGAAATATTATTATCTTTGGGTCTTCGGTAATATTAAATGAATACCTCGTGATATTTGCATCTAACCCTACTTCAGTACTTTAGAACTTCAGTGTATGCATATACAGTACATATATTGTATTTTACGTGACATGGTACATCAACAAATTGTTGCTGTCTTGAAGTAGTCAGGTTTAGGTGTCATCAGCGCTATGTACAACATTGCATCAAATGACATTCACATACGCCCACCTTTACAGGTTTCACAGCAAAGGCGTTTGAAATATCTTTTTCTTCAACACAAGTCTTAATTGAACCACAGTCTTAGGTGTCGTAAGTAACATATCTCTGCACTGTGTCTTACATCTTTGTCAAAATACACCTGCCATATATGATTAATGGCGGTAAGTCTTCCGTGTTCACTTTTTTTCGTCTAACAATCGCCTTAAGGCCTTAATATGTGTATATTCGAAGGAAAATCAGCGGAGTTGGCGAAGTAATAGAAGTTTATATTAAGAAGTTGGTCTGTATAATTACGATAGTAAAATTGTCGATAGTGATCATAGTCAGTCTTGGTCTGTTCTGGAAAGTTAAGGCAAGAATATGAACACAACTTCAAAATGTATAACTCAGGGGAAAGATTGGCTGGGAACTCAATAGAAAAACGGCACAGCAATCTCGTTCCATCGGCGAAGATAATACTTTTAGAAGTCAAATAGCAATGTATGACTCCAGGGAATAGAGTGGGGAAAATACACGAACAAAGGAAACAGATATCATACAAAAAGTTGTTGTAAAGCAGAAGATACACTGCACAGTAAGAAATTAAAGGAACTGATATCAAATTACTACTACTAGTTTACTGAACAAGCTCTAACGTTTCCACAAATACTATCAAGTTAGTGGATTAGTGAGGTATTATATATCATCAAAGGTCAAGAGTGTCATAACAGGTATTTAGTGAATAATCCAACTTCATCTGCCTCTTCTTCCATAACTAGCCACCTTCAACACATTGAAGGTTTTTGTCAGTGTGTGCTTAACTAATGCATGATAATGAACTTAAAACAAACATGGCTAAACTATAAGTTCAATCTCATTAATCACGCCTTAAGGAACATTTCCATCATTTCAGATTGAAATTAAGCAGCCATATGACAAATATTTGAACAAAGCAGAAAATGTCGTCACAATTATTTTGGCGGGAAAATTGCTTTATTTTTTTTACTGACATGTATGACTACGGCCTTCTTGTATCTGTTGATATGATACTCTTACATTAAGCTATATGAATAGCGTGTCATTCATCATACTAAAAGAAAAATCTTTCCAAAAGAAAATCATAAAAGTCTTACCCATAGTCTGATTTATAAACTAGTTGCTTGAACATTATATTTAGATTTATCGCTGTATTTATCAAAATTTATGTAATTCGAAATCCCATTAACAATAAACTATTGACATGGACGTTTTTATTATCATTTTATTCACACCTTCACACTGTTTCATCGAAGGACACTCGAAGAAAATAGTAACGAGGTGCTCTCTTCATATATTTAATTTATGCGACCTTTACATATACATGAAAACTGTTGTGAGACTCAGTGTAGAGGCTGAATAGTGTCATTCTCCTTCCAGTTGTTTTATAATAAGATAAAACCTAAGATAACAGTTACATTCTGTTGCTCACTGCAAGCGCGGACGTTAAAGATATATCGTTCTCTTTTGTATATTCGATTCGATTGGTAGGTTGTAAGCGAGGCTGACCATGAAGAAATTTTATTTAATGGATGCAATTTGTAGTATCATGGTTGAGCGGTTGATTGAAGTCGCTAGCAAGTTATTTGCTAAAAGTAAAACAAGCATGGTATGCTGCAGGCTATAATCTAGAGAGGGAATCATGTTCTGAAAGACTGTGCACTTTCTTCAATCACGATCACTTAGACAGCCTAATGGCAATCAAACACATACAACCTTCACATTGCTAACCGTTACTTCAAATCGTCCCTCTCTTCACACTATCCAATGTATTCATCAATTTAATACCAAATTGCTATCAATTAGCTCTATAATTAACATTACCAGAATTAATCCCGGTAGTGTTTTATGAGAATATCACTGTCATCGATGTACTACAAATTGCTCCCATAGTGTATGTAGTTACATATTATTACAAATCCCGCCAAAGTTTATTACAAAATGCCACACATTTTGTCAAAAATGTCTCGAAATTTTCTCAATTCAGAATTTCAGATTACTGCAGAACATCATATACCCCGTGTAAAGCTAAACTACATATGAAATAAATAATTTACACATTTTCGGTGATAGTGTTGGCCGTGACATTGAAAATAAATCACCCTCTTGGCGAGAAATCTAAAGCTGCTGTGATATACAATAACCTCGTTTAGGGTGTGAGCTGTTCGAGTTCTCCCTAGCAATACTATGACGTAATTACACGATAATTGCTAAATATTACAACTCAGTGGAGAGGTACAAATTACAAATATTTAATGGGAAAGGTCAGTGAGTATTTTCAGTGTGGACAGTGTTCTATGGAGGGAAGATTAGTGTGCTTCACTAATACGGCCAGTGGGGGTTTCAACTGCAATATTATCCCAAGTGACTGTCACGGACGAATTTTGCCCAATGGCTAGAAGAAAATAGTCGATACCTGAACAACGAGGGGAAAGATTGAGCAGCTAGGGTCTCAATTACCCTGGAAGGAAAAAGTATTTTCTAATACACCGTTTGTTTAGTAATTCGGTGTACACATCGTAGACTTCTATATGTATGTAGGCTGCCGTTGAATGTACAGTCACTTCCTTATGTCATAGTTAATGTATATACAATGTATGGATCATTAATGGCCATCATGATTCAATGAAATGATATTACATTGTTGGTCACGTCACACAATATTACTTAGTATTACAGGGTACTAGTTTGGTAGTATTAAAACTATGCTGTTTTGTATGCAAACACAGAGAACTTTGGTTATCAGGTTAAACCCATGTCAGTTTCCACGGTTTTCTGCACTTGAAATTATGATGACATAAAACCACACTCTGTTGGCACAGGGACTTCTAATGATTTACTGAGAAGATATATAGCAAGCAGTAGCAGTCCCTGGTAGTCAGATCTTACAGTGAATTTGTCTACATAAGCTTAGTGCCGAGACATGTATATTTCACAAGACGTGTTAGTATAGTCTCTTGTTGTGAATGGAACATGTTCACATGTACTACATGTGTAAACATATATTAACTATTAGCGGATTATATATGTAACAGATGTTTCTAAAATGTCCATAAAGTATATAAATTAACCATTATCTAGTATTGAGGATGCCAAATGTCATACTGAAAGTATGAGGCTGGGCAATAATCAATACTTACCACCTATGGCAAGGGTACTCAGCATGAATGGCTAAAACCATTATATGTATAAACATTGGGCAAATGTGATGTAACACTATGTGCATTCCTACCTTTAATAATTGTATAACTGTAAAGAAGAATTATAAGATGTTGTGTTGATATGAATTTCTTTATCATTCCTTTGAATATTATTTTTTGTAGTCCACTGATACATGTTACAACTATAACACACTAGTCAATGCAAATAAGGTACAACCTTCATTGTCGCTCACAGACCCACAATACTAATACATTGACTTTCATTTAACAATCAATCAACTCTTATGAACAGTGAATAATTACGTTTTTGTTAACTGCATATCAAGGTATTTTACTCAGTAAGTCATCATTTGGTTATGCTAATATGGTACAACCTTCATTGTCGCTCACAGACCCACAATACTAATACATTGACTTTCATTTAACAATCAATCAACTCTTATAAACAGTGAATAATTACGTTTTTGTTTTTGTCATTTGGTTATGCTAATATGGTACAACCTTCATTGTCGCTCACAGACCCACAATACTAATACATTGACTTTCATTTAACAATCAATCAACTCTTATGAACAGTGAATAATTACGTTTTTGTTAACTGCATATCAAGGTATTTTACTCAGTAAGTCATCATTTGGTTACGGTTAAAGAACGTATGATGTAGATTTATTGTTGGAACGGGAAATGCTGGAAAATGCTATTCTCAGCCATGTTTTCTCTATGAATAATTCATGGCGTGCTTCTGATAGAGGTGGGTAATAGACAAAACGAATACCTATATTAACCTTTACTGGTTATAAATGACCATTGGCAGATTGGTAATTGATGGCCAATTCATGCATATGGTAAATGGTTCAAATTCACTTTAATGTGGGACGTGTTATGAATACATCGGTTTTGCTATGTAGTATTAGAGGCCTGGTATAAGCAAATGAAAGTGTCGGAATTTTGGCGATTTCATCTGGAAATTGTATGTATTTTAGCCATTGCTGGTTGGAAGATGATGAATGTTCTATTGATAAGAATATTATAATATTTTGACGAAAAAGATTACATAATTTCATTTTTAACACTGAATATTCCCAGAGGTGATTGTTATATGAAGTAGTGTGATTTCAGGAATACGGTTGGTGTCAAGATAAAATTATTCAATTTACCTATATTCATTTCTGGGGGAAATTGTAGAACTAGTCAAGTCTAATCAGCAGTCGATGTTTGATATGTCAATGATAGTTGATTATTACAAATAATAGATAAACTTCTAAATTGAAACGTTGTGCAATGTTGCTTATGCTGAGATCATGAGGGACAAAGGACGGCAGAAGTAAATGATATATAATTGAATTCACCTGCTATTATCATTGTCATTAACTGAACAAGTACAATGCCTCATTTGACGCCTAATTAAAGGTTAGTCCGATTTACTTGTCCAATAACCACCCGCATCTGATATTAACGTTTTGTGCATCTCTTTCCAACAATTACTGGTAACAAAACACATATTATCCACAGCTGTGAAAAGACCGTATTTTAAAGACTCTCATAAAGTGCGACAAATTATTCTTGTAACAACCTTAACAAGCAAGTTCAATGTCATTTAAATCCAGCTTGTCGTTTCAAAGGAGAAGCAAGTACACAAACGATTGAGTACCTAGAACCGGTATCTACCTAAAGCTAGTCAAACGACCCTTACATTCAATCTTCTTCTCAATAACTAAATTGTCTCCTTAAAACATTGTGCGAACGCTTCTTAGCTTAGTAATTGTGCTGTGTTTGTCAATCGACCGGCATTATTCGTGTGTTGGTCAAAATCACAAATGCTGATACCAAGTCATAAATACCACATTTCCTCACGTTAGCGCCCTTACACGGGCGAGCGCCCAGTGCTTTGGTTCAGACAATGTATATTTTAGAATAGTTGCGGTAAACAGCACATCCCACCCTCCCTCCCTGTATTTGTTCATTAAGGAAGACTGGCAAGTGCACAATAACGGATAAATTGTTCACAGTAACGATCATGGGTACTTGAATGTGTTTTGGTACCTTATCCATTAACGTAAATAAAAGTCGATCAGATCAGTAGTGAAGGTATAGACGTCAATTTTGGCACAGATAATGGATATAAACTTAAAAAATCGGTACGGTAGTAAAAATAACCAATGCATCATTCAATCATAAGAAACCAGCATTGTGTAATATTCAATTTGATAGTGGAGCATTGTGAGGTGAAATCTGAACTAATCAAATATCCCAACATCATACACAAATCATCAACACTTAGTTTATGTCATACCTACCCCCTTTCCTTCCTTCCTCTACATTGAAGAGTGTATAAACATTGAACAGGTAAATATGTTTCAACCAAAGAATATATCTTTTCGCTATAAGGCACTGAATACCAATCCTTGTCACACAACTAGTTACATCATTTTTAACACGTTTATCGCATATTGCAATTATTTAAAAATATTCAGTCACTGATAAACTCTGACACTGAAAGAATAATTTATAATAATTACAGTAAATGTACCTTAAACTAGCAATAATTTGCATTTAGTCATTTATGTCGCATATTACAATTTAATAGTGAGGTAGGGGCTCCAAATAACTAGAACTCTGTAAATTCAAAATAGACATCATCATTTGATATTTTTTCCATGTACCCAACCAAACTCCCCTAAATGTCATCTATGTTACATAGAGTCAAACCTGTTCCCGCGTATTGTGTCATTTCACATGAAATGTCAGCTAAAAAATATTAAACGGAAAGGGTATATTTTAGAGTTTAAGGAGACCAGCAAGATCCTGAACATACCGAAGATGAACTTTGCACGTGTGCCGCAAAAATAATGACCGTACGGTAACGAGCGTTATATTGTATTTAATTTCTACTATGCCTGTAACAACACTAGAATCGCTCAGACTGGACGATATAGTCGTCATTCGAACAGAAATGTCATTAAAACGTGTATATACTCAGTTTAAACAGTAAACTTTTGTGGACTGCTGTAAAGTTTAGCACTGTGATATTAAAGGGCCTACTATTAGAGGATATATTACACACGTATTGCTTGGCTAAGAAGGCACTAGCAGACGGCTATTACACCGAAGGATGTTTTGAAGCAACTATTTCCCAAAGGCTGAATTCCGAGGGAAATAATTGCTATACATAACAGCGCGAATGGTAATATGACGTCTACTAGTGCCTGAATAAGGCAAGGCAATAAGTTTTAGGGAAAGTAGAAGACGAATGTTGCCCTGTGTATCCAAATTGAGGCCACTATAGATCACTATGTGGCACAGCCTGAGCCAATAACTGAAAGCTGTATGAAAACGACGAGTCATAAAAGTAAAATATATCACATGGTGGATCATTAACCAATTAGATCGCGGATATCATCGCAAGCATATTATAACAAACCGTACATAGTACCAGAAGTTTGCCTTACAGGTTAAAAGTCAAACATTCACTATACCTCAGAATCAACATATAAATACGAATCCTACCATGATGTTCCTATATTAGGCTTTATATCGGCTGGCAATATTCACTGTAATCCAGGAACCGCCTTGGGGTTACTGGTAGAATATAATATACTAGGTACAGGTGTTCTCATTGCAAACAGGTATCATTATATCTGAATGCAAGACTAGGATTACCTATAATCTCCTGGTTAGAGATATCAAAACCAATATTGACCTCAGGAGTTGTCATGAAAATGTGTTACATTCAAAAACAAATACTTTAACTTGCCACTTTTAACTGTGTATTAACTCCTTGTCTAGTATATACCCTGTTCATGTTCCTCAGTTCTCTTCATTGTACTAGTTACTCATATTCCTACTAATGTGTTCCAGGTTTCTATTTTCCATAAGTATATGTACGATATGTCTGAAAAGTAAATTCATGGATGTACTTCACTTATGCACTGCAGTTATAGTACAGCTGTCATAAACAATTTCATATCCTTATGTGCAGACGGCACAGATGTTCGTGAAAAGGTTTCACACCTTTTATCTTTACGCCCCGTCAAGTTTCTTATCAAATAGCAAATGCCATTTCTGTGATATCTGCACGAACAGTGCTATTTTTGAACTGCCGTCCATATGTTATGTGTTTTCGAGTCATTCATGGAGGCATAATTTTATATGCTTCCTTATATTATACTTTAGCTGCAAGCTGGTTAACGAAGTCAGTGGCTTGCCAGTTAGTTTCCCCAAAATGTGCCTAATGGCGCCCTTTTATGAATATTTTAATTTCACAGTTCACAATCAAGCAAAGTTGCAACATTTCCTTTGTAAAGAAAACGTCGGCAACTATCATCACTAAAGTTTCGGTTACTACGACTAACTTTAATAATCAGACAATGAAAGTAAGCAAACGCCTGGCTATATCCTTGAGGGGCGATGTGAATGTTATGATTGAGGAAACATTGGGCAAAGTCATTTAAAGAAGTAAATATGATACAGTTGGCCAGGTTTGTTGTGTCCATGATATGTCTTCCATTCAAGCTATACATTTCAAGCTATACACTGTATATCTCTTGGCTAGTACATAGCATATGGCTGATATACGTACCACTCGTGTAAATTCATGGGTATAATTATAATTCCCTTGACGTCAATATGACTTACAAACTGCACTTAATTCGTCACATCATGCATTTCACTTTATCATATTTATGCTCTAAATCCATGCTTCAGATGGATATATATTGTAATCACTCACCGTTAACTTGTCATTTTATATAATACCAACATTAAATAGTCGTGTTAATAGACGCTCTGCCAATATAATCTTAATGGATCGTTGTTACAAATTTGATAAACCCTGTGGATATTTCTATAGAAGTAGTAAATTCTCCTTTAAGGGGGCGATACAAAAGAGTCAATGATTAGCTTTGGTATTTTTCAAGAGGCATGGTGCATTAACAGGGAAAATTGTCCAACACACATCTATCATAAAGAACATAAATGATAGTGTATAAAACCTATATGTAAGTTCAAAGTATCAACTAAATTGGTCTCTATCCATAACGCAGACGTAGCTTTGTCACGAAACGTTGTATTATAATCTTTATTGTCTCTGAAAATACACAATATATCACATTATGATTCAGTGATTAAATTGTTGCAGGTTGTCAAATTCAAAGCTGGAACTATACAACATGAAAAAGTGGGTTGTTTTTTTCGTTTTCGATTGATCAGATATAAATGATATTCAAACTAGTATAGTCTGCAGTGCTTGATTCGCATTTTCTCTGCTTATTTGTGGTAGCGTCACATGTAGGTTATTGGTACGGTATATTTGAATAAAGTCAGCCAGATGGTTGGATTGGGTTGAATTTATAGATATGGCATACTTTAGGCAAGTCGCTAGCTAAGTAGGTATAAAGATATGTATTGCAGAGCATACCCCGTATTTTACAAGCGTACATGTGTATCGACTATCCTCAACTTCACAATTATAATTCTCCATAATAAACGTGTGTGCAGGTAATTTGAAACTATGTAAACTATTGCGCATGCGGAAGCGTTGGAAAAGCTAACTAGCATGTGGATATTGTGAGTGGAGTTCCAAATGTGGATTCCGACAAATGTCACATACGACAGTGTTCAGTGATCATAATCATAACAAAAAGGTTTTTGGTAAACTAATGCAATGAGTTAACAAAAATTGACATGCCTTTTGTAAATATATATAAATTCATTAATGGTATTTCTGCAAACCAGCACAAGCAACATCCCACATTGTCTGGGAGCATATTAAATATGAAACAAACAATAAAAGCTGCAAGCCAGAAGCGTTTGACAATTTTTCTGAAATCATCCCTCTGAGGACGTCACAAGCATATCAACTTATTACAGAACTTTCCAAACTCCTATCACATGTAAAATATCCCCTGTGGCGATTCTCTTTCAGAAATGTTATCAAACGTAATGAAGGCTTGCAGTAAGGTGAATAATGGTGTTTGTCATTTGTAGAAGTAACACGTAAAGGGAGGTCTATGGGAAATGGAAAGACTAAATCTTACATGTAACACCCCTAAAGAATTCAAATCAATTCCACTAAGCCTGAAAGTAATGTATCAAATATAAACACTTCCAATGCTGCTCTGACTTTGTCGAAAAGTTAAACTGCAAAACAGTGTCCACAGAGGATAAATATTCAAATATATTCTTGAAATTCATGCATTTGCCTTTATCCACAGCAAAAACGTAATCATGGATAAACAATGTTTTTGCCATGGACTAATAACCAACTAGAAAAAATATAGGATCGTTCAACATTGAGAAAGTTCCAAATACAGTATTGCCTGGAAATTACTATTCAAAAACTCATTATGTAAGAGAAAATGTGTGTACAAAATTTCATTTGTCGTTTCATGAAATATAATGAGACAGATACACAAACACACACAAACACACACACACACACACATACACACACACACACACACACAGATACATACATACATACATACATACATACATACATACATACATACATACATACATACATACATACATACATACATACATACATACATAGGACAGACAGACCCATTGCATAACCTTCCCTCACGGCATTTCAATGTGAAAATAGGTTGTGTGTTAGTTTATAAGGTAATGTGTTTTTGTGATGTTGGTGCGAAATCAATGTACTTTTCGTCGCGTTCCTCTAAATCATCAACAATCCATTAACGCTTATATTACAAAAGTACCTTTTAGTTGTCAATAAAAGAAAGACATACATCAAGATGATTTATTACAAAAGTGAGAAGAGGGTATACTCTACATAAGACTATGTTTAATTATGCATTAATAAACTCTTTTGATAATGTGGTATGGAGCCAGTGTAAAGCACGGCTCAGACAACCCACACAACTAATGCTTCTTGATAAAATTTTACTTCATGTAGATATACTCAAATTGTTCAGTTATATAGAAAACTGAACTTTTACTTCCGTGATGATATCTTCCAATTCTGTATGTATATACAACACACAAATAGCGGTGTGGATCATCATACGGTTGAAAATTCGGTGTAAGATTCAATCTTTTAGCACATTTGCGATAATTAACACATGACAGCATTCTCCATACACAAGTCTATGAATTCAACGGGGACTTCGCAGTACATTGCGGTATCTCCTATCATTGTTTATTATTATTGTTAGTAGCATAAAGCTCCTGTCCTGAAGTCAAATGTCAACAAGGGTCACAAAACTTAATATATAAAATAGAGTTTAATATCTAGCTTCTGTAGTATACATAATAAAAGTATATGAGAGAACTATATTAATGAATATATCACCTGGGGAGCACACAAGCTGAAAACTTTCATTACGGTGAAAGATGTGAGATACGTACAGTCTTTTCACGTGCTAATCTCGCAAATTTGGTTTGGTTATAAAACCTAAACACTTCTCCAACGTCTATAAAAACAAAGCACCTGACTCTTTACATGTGTGTATTTTCAGACCTCGAAATCTTTAGTAGATTTGCAGATATCGAGGTCAATAACTATGGTTATGTTGTGTGTTTATCTACAGGTCGCATGGTTGACATGATAGTTCGAACAGCGAAGAGTAACCGCCTGTCCACAGCCGATGAGGTGTCTCAGGAGGTGACTCACCACACGTTACTGACTCAACAGTATGCAACCTCCACCATGGTGGGCATGGAAGATCTGAAGAAGAAAGTACTTTCGTACTTTACATCTCACTCGCCAGTTGATAAATATGATAAGAATAAGCCACTTGTTATATACAGTAAACCGGGTAAGTCGTAGTCTAGTCTCCATCTGTCAAACTACTCAACGCTCTTTCGAGGTGAGTGTTGTAGATAAAAACATTTATACACAGTAAACCTTTACTGCGCGTCTAAAAAAATAAAATGGATCATACGGCAATCCGCTTAATGAATTTCTGTACATACAGTGGATATATTCTACATATATTACATGTAAAATAGATGTTATTAATCATCATAATCAGAATCATTTGTCCTCTCTGTTGCTACAACACCTGTAGAAGGCTTTTGCTGATTGGTGTCCAAGACTGTTCTCTGTAGATGGCATGGATGAGACTATTTGGAATGACACGGTGTCTCATCTGATGAGGAAATTGATAGTAGATAAAACATGCATAAGAACTGTAATGCCTTGGCATTACTTGCATCAGTTTATCGAGATTCAACCTTCAGGACCCCTTTCGTTTGGTATGTTTCGTATGACATATCTGACTTATTAGTCGGCTTACTCAAAGTTGGCTGTGATATGTACTCTAACGAGTGGTCTGTAGTCCTTCATTATGTACCAGCAGTTATACCTAACACAAATTTTGCAAGTGGGTGTATATGTATATATGTATATGTAATGAGATGCATTGTTTATGTTACAATTAAAATTGTTATGTAAATAATTTTCAACCTTCTTAGTTGCATAGAGAGGTTGTGGATATACCTAAGTCGTTGTGTCTGTTTTTTAATATATTCATCCATTGGGTTTTTATTTTCGAGTTACTTACACTTTCAATATGTATAACTGAATAGCCATGGCCTTTAGAGTTCAATCACTTATAAACGCTAATTGTCATAGCCTATAGATATATATATATATACGCATAATGCATAAACTCTCGATATGAGTATTGCCGTGGCCTTTTACTCTAAACGCTGCCAAGTGACTTGGATATCGACTTCTAAGAATGCCTAAGATGTATCACAGTTCTGTTTGTCGTCGTTGTTGTAAGTGTGTTATTTTTAGGAAATGCTAATAGAAAAGCCAGCAAATAAATAAATAAACAGACAAATGGGTGGAATCAAAATATCCGACCGAACTTGGTTTTGACAACAATAATCACTATAGATATACATATGTATATTTTATAAACTATCGATATGAGTATTTCGTGGCCTTTTACTCTTAACACTGCCAAGTGACTTGGATAAAAATTGTGGTGATTTTTGAAATATGTATACAGACAGATCATAATCTAAGTGGGACTACCGATATGCTAAGCGTTGGTAACAGTTTCCTTTATGTTACATGTAGGCATTATTGTTCGGTCACGTTTTCTGTACGAAACACATATTTCTAGTATGGGAAGAATCGACACCTATTGTACTGTAATATTTCTGTAACATCGTGAAGACATGAGGAAATGGGCGAATGACTCTGAGTCGTGACGGGAAGATAGTCCCTATGCGTGTTATGAACATAATCTCATGGATTTGTGAAATATCTTATTATTCTTTCATAGGCCGAGGAGCATCTTACGTTCATTAGAATTTCATGTTTTTTTTATTTCATTTTTTGCCTCAGGTAGTGGTCTCACAACATTCATGTCCAACCTGGTAAAACAAATGCGTGCCAACACCAGCAGCGCAGTAGTGGTTGTCCGTTACCTAGCAACCTCACCACATTCGGAGACCTCCCTGGGTGTTCTAAGGAGTCTTTCCCTTCAGGTAGGGTTTTATATATGAATATTTGGCAATTTAGTCATCTATATCATAGCGTTTTGACTCGGGTAATTAGTGTCCTTCCTTCGACGAAGTCGCTACATACTGAGTACGATGTCCTTTCTTTAATTTCGAAAGGAATGGAAGCGTTGTAATTTAGCGTTTAATTGGGATGGAAATATTTTCGCCATTTCTTTAACATACTTTAGCGGAAGGATGCAAGTGAAAGTAGTCGATTCATAATTCATACACAATTGTATACAATAAGAAAATTTGTTTCAAGAAAAATAATTTCTGTTCAAAATAGAATCTAAGTGTAGGCTATTAGGCTTGTTATTATATAAAGAGAACATGCCCATGCCCAATACTTCACATATTCTTGTTAAAAGATTGCATTGGAAAGTCCGCATTATTTATTCATTGTGAAACTTCCATTTATATATCTAGTCAATAGACTGGGGTGATAGCATCTTTATGGTTTTAATCAGTTCACTTCAAGCGGTGTAAAATCACCCAACCCCTGACGGACCTAAACATCTTGATAAAAGAAAATCATGCACAGTAGTTCAGTTGCATTGATATGCAATTTTTGAGATTGGACGACATTTTATGACGTAAATGGAAAGTAGAACCTCATTACGATAGCTCTGATGTGTTGCGTCGCCTTCCGAGTCATAAAAGACAGCGGTTTTGAAAAAAAAGTTGGAGTAAAACAAAAACAAGAACCGTTCATCTTAAATTGACCATTTGAATTAAAATTTAATAACTATTCTTTATTATATTTTCATTCATTCTTGTTTTTGAATATTTGGTTGTTTTAAGTATGTTTGTGTTTATCGATTTTGGTAACAGTTCATGAAATTGTGCCAAATAGGTACTAGTACTTTACGTCTATAGGCCCAACATCGAATAGCTTTGCACGTAATTGGCAATGTAACACACTCATAACAGACAAACTGTGATGCCAAAATTCATTAAAGGGACGAGATCAATAGTTCAATGTAGGATAAAAAACTAAATTATTTTACTTTGGGAGTGGGGGTGTCATTTCAGTTCTTATCTTACGAAAACTATTTTCTTTTTATGGATTTATTTATACCCCTAATTTGAAATGTTTCTACAAAAATGTCAAATTGACATATAGGAGTATTTTGCTATAGCAACTGCATGGCAATAAAATAAAGTGTCAACAAAAGAACTATTTTTCCTCTGTACACCCTTGCTTTACATAGCACTACATACTACTACATACTGATTGGTGAAATTGATTGTGAGGTTTGAAACATTTTTCAATTTAGTTAGAAGGGATGGGGGTGAGGTCTGAGGTCCAACTAAAAGAGTTAAGTTATTTATCCTACATTGGACTATTGATCTCACCCCGAACGTTGAGTAGATATTTCGGTAGTTCTTTTGCTCATAAACAAATGAACGCACGTGCTTCATTCTACGATTTGCATTGCAAAGTGCCCCACCTTTCATCTATAATTTATTTCACTAAATGTAGACACTGTGACTAATAATGAACCTGTGTTATCATTTCAACATGCTTAATGTCGAAAATGTGATAGATGGGTCATGAGTCTTCAATATCAGTTTCTTTCATTATCCTTTAATATCCATCATCTTCTAATGATTGATTCTGGATCCTGTTGACGTCATTATGCAATATCCATTGAAATCCTTAAATACCTATTATCTGGTGGATGGATGTACCATCGGGTTAAGCCCCATATCTCTACAAGGCTCGACCTTCAGGCTGTCAAACATTGTGTGGTTAAACATTGATGATACCATGCCTAGAGCCAAACATTTGACGACTACGTACGTCATGAAATTAAATGTACTTGCCTCACGACGTGTTTGAAGTCGAATCTTTTCTCCCACATGCTTGAAGTAGCTTTTGTTGATAAATACAACTAGCTGTGCTTGTACGTTTACTATCTGCATTTTTGATATCGTCGTGTTGATATACTGCATGTCAAGCAACGAATCGTTTACCAAAGTAGACATAATATAAAACTTACGGAATCTTGCAAACAGTTCCAACGAGGAAATGTTTGATGTTATTTTCAGCAGTATTAACACAGATAAACACTCACAACCCAAACATACACATACATGTTAAATCAGATAAAAAACTACATGACCTGCAAAAGTAGTGTGGAGTTTACAGACAAACTTTATGCCTACATAAACAAATAGACCACAGTTGATTCACTCATATGTAATAGATCTTGGCCCTTCCAAGATCAATGATTCACTGATTATTGGTTATTTTATGCAGCGACCACACTACTGAGTTCCCATTGTCTCTGATGTCAGCCACACACCATCAATAGAGACAAATATACTGCATTCAGTAATAAGTGTAGCATCATATTTACATTACTCAAGTATTCGTGATCGTTCTTGTTTTAATTTGTATGTGTGTTTATAATAAATTTACTAACTTACTTGTAGATATCCCGTGCCTTCGAAAGCCATGTTGCTGAAAATTTGACCTATGACCTTCACGGCCTTTGCAACGTCTTCCAGTCCTGTCTTAAGCTTGCACAAAGAGGGAAACCTCTTTGGATCTTCATCGACTCTCTTCACAAGGTAAGCACACCATCCTTTACATCTCAAGTATTACGTTATATATTATTATAGTTTAAACATTGTTAATCCTGCTTTTACTATGACAGACTTCTGATATAAACAGAAATTAGCTATACATTTCGATTTACACTGTTTACACCACTTGTAAATTGTACGTATTCAAACTGAAAATACGGGATTTAATGTCTGGTCGTTCTACATCACACAACACAACACAACACCACTCCAAGTCTGCGTCGTTGGTACTGTGGAAAATCGCAACAGTTACGCCATTCTTGTCATAACCTAACTTTATGCAGATATAATTATGTTATTCTCCAAACATAGTTTTCCTCTTCCAACCAGCAATTACTCTTAACGTAAGTGCTTTGTCATTAGTGCACTTGTCGTTAACTGATTGTGACAAGACCCCTTATGTCACTCACACTTTTCTCGACTGGGGAATAATATTTAATTTCATGAAAAATATTAAATGTATCACCCTATACAAATAACAAACCTTAAAATAGACAGACAAAATATCTGGTTACGTTTTGTGACATTCAAAATGGCGCTGTGGGGGCGGTCATGCCTGGGGAATTCTTCCATGCGACCATTTCCAAGAACTAAATTATCTGTCATTCAGATCCCTTTTAAAAAAGTCTTATTTTTTGTGTGGACGGCTTTGTGTAATGATCACGTCACATTTGGCTTGGTTTCAGGTGTTCTTTATATAATGCCAATCCCTTTACGAGATAGTGTGTCTCCAGTTTCTATGGCAATTTCATATTCCATTTGACATAATAGTTATAGTTCCCCCTAAAAGTAAAAATAGTAACATTTATGTGTTTTTCAAGTTTTCATCTTCATAGAGGACATGTGTATTTTACCAACACAAATCGGTCGACTATAGATTATTGAGTGGATATACTAGTAATTTCCAAATGGAGTGTTTTTAGTCTTAGCTTGGCATTTTTTATTGTATGCCTGCTAATAACCTGCTAATAACCTTACTTTATTGGAATGGTGGATTCGAACACCGAGTTAAACTTTTATAATCGATATAGGTATTTAATTTTAGCCTGAATAATCCTGTACATAATAACAAGCATAGACGTCATATGCCTAACCAGGTTTCGAACGCCAGGGGATACATACATTGTATTAAGCTATCCATAAACCAACACATTGTTGTTCACAAGGATTGGCAATAAAACAATTCATTCTTCCTTTTTAGCTCGATCCAGTATCTCTAGATAACATCATGGTGTGGTTACAACACGCCTTCCCAAATCGAAATATTCGACTCATAGTGTCAGCTGTACGAACACCGAAGATACAACACCTCTTAAAACCATTCATTCCAGAGAGAAATGTTCTCGAAATCCCACAACTAGGTTTTGGTGAGGTAAAGGATATCTTGGCTTAGTTCTTTCTATAGCCAATACTTTTTTTTGTAAATATTTGATGTTATATACTTTAAACGTAAATTGCCTGTAATTGTAAGACCATCTTTTCCAAACCATTTACAGCAAATTGCTGTAAGACATGTTTTTTTTTCCTTTATGAATTTTAACCCTAATCAATATCCGACTTTTGCTTTTAAGTAAAGATCAAGAGTAGAGTCGTTATTGTGACCAGGTAATTTGCACTATATCTGAAAAGATTGCCTATTTCGTATATAGTTAGTGTATTCTTTCTGCAGCTGAGTGCATTTAGTGATTCATTCTGACTTTTAAACTTATCATTGGCTGCCTGTCATGGTATTGTTGGTCCTCTTTCCACAGTTGAATTGCGGAAACTTCTTTTGACACGCAGGTGATCCCAAAGGTCCTCATTCATGACGGCACTTGTCATACAATCACTAGAGCACAGCGTTTTGTCTCTCTTTTTTCGTCGGGCTTCTAGCACACAACTTTTAATGCACGTATCTATGTATTTTCCAGCTGAAAGCTTTGTTACACGCTTGGCTACAGGAGGCAGGGCGTTCACTGAAATCGGAACAAGACGAGCGAGTACTAGAGGCGATTGAAGCTCGTCACGAGCCACTATATCTAAGATGTCTCTTTTATGAGTGTTGCTCTTGGAGATCGTTCGACGATTTGGATCAGGTGTGTAGATTTTACCTTGGCAACAGGGTCATGTGACCCTGAGTCGCAACGATAGGGAGGTGGGGGGAGATGATAACAGACACGAGCGGGTATGGTTCTTAGTGATTGTGGTGATGGTTGTCAGGGTTCGTATGTTTTCAAACCGGTTACTTTAAACACATCTCCTGGCTATTCATACATTATTTTGAATATAATATACCAATTCAAACAGCAGTAGCATCTATGTTTCACTGTTATTGGATATATCAAATATAAACCAAAATAACAATTGATGTCTTATTTTATTTCCCATCAAAAACCATGAATACTATGATGTTACAGTAGTATTTTCACTGACTAATACTTTTAGTTCATCAACTCTGTTCACCATAAACCAGATCGTTTCCAACCCGGTTTACGACAGTAAACCTTTCAGGTCATCTTTAGCTTTATCGTGATCAAAATACGTTAGTTTCCTTTTAGATGGGTTTGTTGCCGACAACCGGCAGGCAACATGAAGACAAATCGACTTTTTTCAATTGAGTCACTTGATTGTTTTTCTTCGATAAAATGAATTACTTTCTTACAATATGTAATGTTTAAGCAATAAACCACCCTCTGGGGATGGTATACCAAGAGGTTTTGACCAGTGAACGAAATATATGCACGAGCGATAGCGAGTGCATATATTGAGTTCACTGGTCAAAACCGAGTGGTATACCATTCCCAGGGGTGGTTTATCGCTATTATATTATACCAGTATATTGAAAATATCGGAAACAAGATAAGACGCAACATTTTCTGGTTTCATTTGCGCCCCCATCTCTGCACGGACTACAACGTTCGTAGACGAACAGTGAACATCAAAATTTGGACGCGTGCCAACTGTGCATTATCACTCATTTTAGACGCGCTAGTTCGATGTCTAGACCAATCAGATCTCTCGATTTGCGCCATCAATATACTGGTATAATATAATAGATAATTTATTAATCGATATTTTGTCTATCAATCATAGATTTGCTATTGGATAATATCGATACATATTATTTGATTATACATGTTTACTTTCCAATTGCAGTTATATTTATCGTATCCCAATATTCGTGAAGTAGAAACTCGCTTTCACCTGCGTGTATCGCGATCAGAACAGTAGTCGGCATATTGGACCGTTACAAAGCGTGCGTACGTTGTACACTTGAGAAATCATTACTGAGCGACAATGATAGCTCCGACTGACAAAATACTCCGTTTTAATGATTCGTGTCCTTTGCCGTTTCTAATTGTGTGACCTGAGGCAGTAAAGCTTCCAATTTCAATTCTCTTCAAATTTCAAATCTCGAAATCTCTCCTGATTGCCTAGTTTTCTTTTTGTCAAAGTGTGCGATGGTTAATCCCGGTTCCATCATCGGAGTGAATTTCCTAGTACCATCCTGAGGCGGGCAGTAGCATCCATTTCTCTAATGATTATATTAGACAGAGACTATTAAAGGAAGATAGATTTTAAAAGGACTTAAAATCGAATTAAACGTGAAAGAACGCCCGTTTTGTGCTACTAGAGGGTAAAAGATAGAATTGGTTACATATCATCAAGTAATACATGAGACAAATATCAGAACGTGGGAATATGGCGTGGTGTAATAATTTCTAAATCATAAAGGCCAACATGTCTCCCGTTTGAAACATCGACACAGACTGACGAGTCACAAGTATTACTTGATGATATGTAACCAATCCTATCTTTTACCCTGCCTATGTATCTTTGTCTCTTCGTTGAACTATACGTATGTCTGTCTGTCTTTCTCAGTCCCACTTTTTTCGCAAATGTCTTGCTGATGTGTTCTAAACATGTCAAACTCAAAAGGGAGAACAGAATGTCTGTATCATTCATCGTGCTTGCATGATGAACGTACATCTCAGACTAGTCATAAGCTCGGAGGACTATACTCTCCACTTTAACCTACAGTTGTGTTAAACATGATGAAACATACGCCGTAGACTTACATTTACTATCATTTATTACATCTCCAATTCTGAAAACGTTGGACATGCATGAATATCTTGTTTATGAAACATGCTCTTTTACTTCCATAAACTTAAGTTAGTGTTCGGTGTATACCTCGTTTATCAAACATGTCTTTTATTTCCATTCGTTTCCGTTTCTTTTCTCAATTGTAGAAGATTCCTTCTGAAGAACTGACAAGTCTATTCAAATTAGCATTGGATACGCATGCCGGCGGTGTTGTCACTACGAGGGCGCTGAGCTATTTGACAGCTTCAAAGAATGGTCTCACTGATAACGAAATGGTAGATTTGTTGCTTTGCGACGATAGTCTGAAACAACAACCTCATTCCAAAGAAGATATAAGGTATAGATATTACCCTGCTCAAGTCTCTCTCCCTCTCCCTCTCACGTTTCTGTTGGCGCTAGATTGCCGTCTCAATCGTATCCGATGCGCATTCACCGTATCAATTGCGTTTCTGTCCGCCTTCCTTGATGTAATTATATATAATTGTATATCTGATATGCTACACCTGTCCACTTCTCCGTCTGTATGCCTATGCTAATTTCTGTCATCTATCATTTATTCATGTTTTCTTCGTTAATCAATTTAAGTCACTCTGATCAGTCACTTTGTTCCAAGTTTACATTTGCGACATATGTACGATTCACACTTCAAAATCAATATAATTTGGTAAATGGATTAACCATACAAAGCGCATATGTCGTGTAAAGTTTGTTGATGTAGCTTACAGTTTTATTACATGTGCGCTCATGCAGAAGTATGAATAGTTTGTCATTCAATGAATCACTATAAGCATAACTACTTTCATTTCACTATAGTATAAACGTACATGTGTATCTCATTTACATTCAGCTTCCTCGTTTTAATATTCAACCCCATCGTTGTGTCTATACAGATGGCCAACGAGTATTTGGGTGGAATTACGTAATATTCTTGAACCCTACATCCACGATACTTCATTGGGTGATGGTAGTATCACGTGGGAATGGTCTCATGATGCTTTTCAAAACGAGGCTCGTAAAAGGTAAGCGAAACGATACTGTATTCGTTTTGGGGACGAGGGTAGTCCTGGAAAAATGTTGTTTGACCAAAATCATAAAACACTGATTCAGAAGAGATTTCACAGCCCGAGTTACGCAGATATAAACAACAAATGTGGTTGGTCATGTATTTGGTCCGTGATGCATACCTGAATGATGTAGGGCTTGTTTGTAGGGCTACCTAGCAGCTGTGTCAAAAGTAAATTTCCATCCTTGAAACTAGTGATTGGTAGCATGTTTATTAGTCTGGATGACCAGCCTACGGTTCTAACCACAGTCTGATCAAATGCCCTCAATTAGCACACATTCCTGTGCTCCCTCCTGCTGTGTTCATATAAACATGATTATGTTAATGGGTCCCCACCTCATATAGTTTAAAGGACTGTCAATGGAGTCCTGGTTGGACATTGGACATAGTCAAAACAGCTGTACCAAATGAATATTTAATGAGCGATGTCCACAGCCCTTTATTAATAGTGGCATGCTCTGTTTCGAAGCTTTGCTCACTATGGGGTTGAACCATAATTAACACCTTTCGTCAGGGTCTTGACTATACTGTGAGTGAAGGTATAAATCGTAACGATACTGTATAGGAACTAGACTACATGTTTATAGTATTACGTAAAATAATAGATGTAAAAGGTTTCTGTTAAATTTCGTGATGCTTAAAGTGTACGCATATGTTGCAACTTCTGTAGTATTTACAAGATAGACTGTAAGATCTCTCGAAACGTCGTGTTTTTCAGTCATATGCTTCTTAACCACTGATACTGTGATAGAGTTGCACGAATGTCTGTATCTTTCAGACTGCACACAATACAAGGCCGATTCCTAAATTCTTCCCTTGAGGACAATTCGAATTCTGTCTACGCAGTCATGTAATGTCTGTACTGCATTTATTTTTCATAGTAGTACATCTATTCGTGATAAAGAATTGGTCAAGTGATTGCATCCATTCCATATACAACTTATACACGTAATGCTTTTACAATGATAAACTGTTTGTTTGTTGTGTTTATTTATTGTTGTTTGTTTGTTTGTTTGTTTGTTTGTTTGTTTGTTTGTTTGGAAAAGATTTGTTTTGATAGCCTGGTTCATTTCTAGCTTTCCATGAAGGCTTAAATTTTAAAGCATGAGAAGTCTGGTTAAATATTTCATATTTACATGTATCAGTTCGTCATGTAGGGTCTTAAGTTATAACTGCAATGACTACAATTGGTTTTGTACATATCGCATGAAGCTCTACGTCTACCTTCCTCTGGCTCTAGTTATGATATACGATCAGTACTTTTAATAGTCATTATTTATTTCTGTAAATGATATATCAGTTCTCGAGAGAAACGGCCTGAGTATAATGTAATACTAGTAATTGAAGCTTGGGAATCGGCATTACTAATGATACTGCACAGTTGGGAAGAATTCGCAGACGTTGAGAAGAATTACGTGACGTGTGCGTAATATAAAAGGATACTCGCAGTAAAATCGCTTTGGTATCCCGACGATTTCAAACTACCATCTCAACATACAAATTACACAAAATCGTAGCAATTATTAGAACAATTCGATATTGCTGCACAACTCAGCGTATAGCTAAACGTGCACATATTTAGTTCCCATGGTGACCGTTTAATGGAGGTTAGAAACACTATACTGTATCATAAGCTACTGGGAGGTTTATATTATTATAGTTCTGTCTTTCAACGTCTTGTACAGGTGCCGTAAAGAGGTACGTGTATGTAGTCTTACGACGATGGGAAATGATAGGAGGTAATGAATCCTCCATCGGATCTAATTTTCTCACTAGTCATTGCCAATTTATCTATTTTACACTGTTAACATTATTTTCAAATTGGTTGCATTTAGAGCGACTCCGGCTGTACTAAAGTAATTGAAACTGTAAAAGTTACACTTGAAACGAAGTAAACGTTAATGATGACATTCAAAACATTTCAAATAGTGTTAAAGGATGCTTTCACAAGTTAGTGAGAAAGTAACTTGAAATTGGTCTCCGGGAGAGGCTTGATTATCGACCTGGCAGAAAATGCTTTCCAACTCGACCGTCCAACCTGTTACAGAAGATACATACTTCAACATGTTCTTACATATAAGCTTTTATGTCTGAATGAAGGTGAACAAAGTCGACGTGCGGAGAATTATTTTATGACCAACTGGAATTTCCATTTGCCCCTGGGAAGTAAAAACTAGCATGTATACAGCTATTTTGCTGGCTACCCTAGGTCAGTCAATAATTCCATGGACTGTACATCGCAATTCATCCAGGAGCTGTCTCTGGGGAGTTATGTTTACCAGAGCTCATACGTAATACGTCCATACCTGCAGAGAATTCAAAGCTTTTCTGCATTAACGGAATACACATCAGTGATTTGGTTTGCTTTATCAACACCGACGTTGCATCTAGAAGTCACGGCAGTCATGGAATTCCCAATTTGGCGCTCACTTTGAGGTATTCTGTAAGAAGCAG
Organism: Glandiceps talaboti; assembly: GCF_964340395.1. Classification (NCBI taxonomy): domain Eukaryota; kingdom Metazoa; phylum Hemichordata; class Enteropneusta; family Spengelidae; genus Glandiceps; species Glandiceps talaboti. The sequence goes on along the minus strand of NC_135549.1, from coordinate 9,666,456 downwards.
CAAATGATCAATCTACACGTCATCACGCCGGATACGCTTGATTAGGTTTTGGTGTAGTTTCGTTTGATGAAACCAATTGAATTCCAGCTGTTATCAAAATAGTGTGTTTTCTTGAGGGGAAAGGAAAATGGTTTAATACCGTAAATGTGCTGAAGCAGACTGACAGAAACGTGATAATTTGAAGCAGTTGAAACTAGTGACGTCAACATCAAGTACAAATTAAATAGTAATTTACTTTCTAGTTGTCAAAGTTGGTATCTAAGACTAATAACACGCAGTTTTCACATTCGGAAAATCAACTGCGCAGTGATAAAGCTTTTAAGCCTAGATAACATATTTACACACCTTGAAGCTTTCCGCAATGACATATTCGTACGACATAAGAACAAATAAAACAATGAGATTTTATAAAGTATCCGAAGATTTCGATTCAAGCTTAGAAAAAAGTTACATGAATTGTCATTTTATGATGATAAATTTATAATCCCACGATATCAATCATAAGTTTGTCATCACATACTGTGTTGAAGCAGACTTTGCTGTTTCTCGCAAAATATGCTACATTCTGACTTCAAACTACTTATCATGGGAGTTTACAGAAATGTTGAACAAAGGTTCACATGGTATATAATCTTTGAAAAGGGGAAATTTCTATGTAACGTCTGTGTGATATTTGTCCTTCAACCATTAGACCTTTCAAATAATGTATTTGACGTGTGTGCTCGCAATTTCCTGTTATTCAAATTTCCCATCATCAAATTAATATCACGCTGTGTAGTGATTAGTGTACGAGCAACTTAGATACCGGAAATTAACAAAAAATATGAAATTATTCATGGAATATTTAACAGCTCCTCATTTTGCATGGATGTGGAGCTGCTTTGTTAGAGAAGAAAATCAATCAAATATTTTAGATACAGCTAAAACCCAACTTAAAATACTGTCGCAACAAATACATGTACTCACTCAATGGGTATACAACAATCTTCTGAATCTGCAGTCAATATTTGAGTGTGTTAGTCTTTCTTATTTACACTTCTCAGAAACAAATTCATTTACAGAAAATACTGATCAAACCAGAATTGCTGGAACATTGCAGTCATCCTCTAGTATGACGTCATGTCATCCCGTCAGTGACGACACGTAGTTGATCTTCGTTTCAAGCCATCCTAATAATTTTTCTTTCGTTTCAAGATACCTTGGCTCAGATGAAATCACCTTTACAATTTATTCACAACTGGCTCGATATTTTGACGGAACGCTAGGTGTTAAGTTTGAACAGAGGTATCAAAAAAATCCACATCGTGATCCTGGAATAAACAAACATCCCATAATACTTACACCTGGTAGGTAACACATTATTAGTTTCTTTAGATATTAGTCACTTTCTTGACGTCAAAAGCCTATTGTGATTTCGTAGCTTTTATCATTACTTTACCTGCAAAGGTAAGTCGACGTAAAAGTTTTAACATAAATGGGTTCCTATATTGATTTGTATTTCGTCTCATGTGTTTAGTTTGAGCGCTTACAACGAATCGGTTATATCATCAAGGCAGTATATACTTTTTCGATAAAGGGGAGGAAAAAGTCTTAGGCTGAGACAAGTCTATACTAG
>NC_135549.1:9502341-9659841 GCF_964340395.1 Glandiceps talaboti | reverse complement strand
GGGAGGGTGCTGAAAGAGCTGAAAGATGACACGCCACTAATCCAAGGCTCCTGTATTGATCACGTGGTATTTAGCGGTGACGACCAATCAGTCATAGCTGCGTATAATAGTACTAAACGTACAGGTTGCAGGGCACTAACTGTCTGGAATGTGAATTCTGAAAGGTACATAATTATCCTCCATAATTTAAATAATTTGACGTTTCCAAAAGTGATAAATTGTAATTTTTCACACACAAAAAAGAGGTATATTTGATGTCGATCTTTCGATCTCTCGAATGAAAAACAGCGATAATTCGCTTGGGTAAAATACAAAAATGAGCGTATTTCTGAGTTTAGTCCTAAGCAATCACCCGCATGAAAATGATAGCCAAACGAAGTTATACTATACGCATCAACTGCGATTTAAGAATAAGAATAAAGTTTGTCGATCATCTCTTTTCTTTTGATGTTTACCAAGGACTCTGCGGGACATTTCGTATGGTAAAGTTGCAACAAAATCGTAAGTTTTATGATACTCATTAAAAACCGAAGAACACCAGTCGAATTTTCCCTTTGTTTTTACTGATCATAGCAACCTTGCCGTGCTACTTAAAATAGGGGATCTTTTCAATGAAATGTTACAAATCATGCATGCAATCTCATTACAATTCCGAAAGTGTAAAATTTGTAATTTTTTCTATTATGCAATAATCAGTAACTATTGCTTGCTTTGTCTTTGGCTAAACATAAATAAATTTAAGATTGGGCATTACCAAAATATGCATAGTTTGTTTATTATAAAACACAAAAAAAAACTTGACTATAAAACGGTATTAGTACACACGTCTAATAACACTTAATTGAGTTGTAGTAAGCTTTGTGTCATAAATTTCAATGCTCGCAAAAATCTTTTGATTGTCTATCTGTCTTCGTCCACAAATTTGTGCCAATACTTTTACATTGGGTTATCTTGTTTCTATCGTTTTATTTTATTTTATTTTCTAGGAGTGAGCACCTGTATAGCAGCGAGGCTGAGGAAGGTTGTTATCCACACTATGGTAATATCACATCCTTGTCAACATCGCCCGATTCAGAACTTCTTGCATCAGTGTGCGACCAAAATATCCTACGAATTTGGGACTTGACAACTCAGCAATGTCTGTGTGGAGTGAACTGTGAGGGCGCTGTACAGGATAACTCAACCAATGCCGATAAATCCCAAAGATGTCTAAATACGCTGTCCTTCAATAATAGCTCAGATCGCTTGGCTGTTACTTGCAGCAGAGGAATCGTGCGTATTTTCGAAACAACTCGTACACAAACTGGACATCTTGTAGGAACGCTACACCATAGTTCTCAATTTCGCCTTTCGAGGGCACACTATCATCATAAACTTGACAACATTCTCTTCTCCTGTTGTGAGAAAGGCGTGGTTAAGATGTGGAATGTGAATAGCCTGGAGTTGTTGGCGAGTACTTCCATTCCTTCTGGAGACACAGTGAAAGATTTCGTATCGAGCTGGCAAGGACCGTTCGTGTGTGTGCTTACAGAGAGGGGAATAGCACACCTGTGGAATGCTACTGTGGAAGATTCGTCGCCCTTAACGTCCGACCCGGTCACCCATGTAACTTTCAGGTAAGTGATTGATTGATGATGATGATGATGATGATGATGATGATGATGATGATGATGATGATGATGATGATGGTGGTGGTGGTGGTGGTGGTGGTGGTGGTGGTGGTGGTGGTGGTGGTGGTGGTGGTGGTGGTGGTGGTGGTGGTGGTGGTGGTGGTGTGGGTGTGGGTGGTGCTGATACTGGTGCCGCTGTGGTGTTTGTTTTAAAATGAATTCATAATTGCTGTTCTTTACATATCGGAGAAGCGCTCATAATCCATAAGTTGTTTCAATCATCGAACGCGCTTTCTTCATTGACTATGATCTCAAAGCTGAGTTCAGTAGAGAATAAACGACAGCACAACTATAACTCGGACGAGATTGAGACTAACCTTTTTTTTAACGCGTTCACTTTAGATGACCCTTAGACAACTTTCTGTTGTTTCATTGTTTATTTTTTTGTTTCTTTTATTTTCCTTCCTCAGTCCGAACGGGAGGCTCATCGCCGTGTTGCACTCGGTGTCCAATTTATTGAAGATCTACAACAATAGTGTTACAGAGGCAGAGCACTTCCTGAAACTCCAAATTACTGAACCAAGTTGTTGTAACTTTTCTAGTGATGGTGAAAAACTAATCATCGTCGGCGGAAGTGGTGCTCAGGTGAGCCATTAATTACCATGATATATAATAAATACTTAAAGCAACTAAACGGTTTTATTATCTGAGAGTAGAGAATACACAAATACCAAATGATTTGACACACGATCCAAAGGATACAAGTTATACTTACAACTGTTACAGTACTTTTACTACGAAATCTGGTCGGACGATTAGCTATTTTTGCTCATTTACATGTATATAAGTTACAGAAGAAAACATATTTTTGCATCTTTTAGATTCCCCAAACTTCTAAATAGTTGCAGTTTTTAATCAATTTGAAATACATAAATCTTAATCGTGAACAATTTCCCTGACATTAATCTTCAGTCTTTTTTCTGTTTTACCCTTTTACCTTTCTTCCTTCCTTCTTAGATTTGCGATGTTTCATCAGGAAAACTGAACCCTGAGGTTAGCGAGTTCTTCCAGGGTGCTATACTGTCCTCTGTCTTTGGCAGTAATAACAATACAGTATGCTGTCTTGGCAAAGATACACACGCCACTCACACCAACAATGGCTTCGTGCGCATCTTTCAACTGGAAACGAAGAAACTAATATATGAATTTAGCAAAATGATCGGTGATGACGGCAGCCAACTTAAAGTTACAGAAGATGGTTCCACTCTTGCTTGTTTTGGACTTGACGAACTTGGAAAGGAAACACGGCTCCTCTTTCTTGACGCCGATGAAGGCGAATTTATCCATGAGTTAGCTATCCCGCAGACTACTAGTATGTTTGCTGTCAACGGGGGATTTACCTTCGCAGCTATTTGTGATCCTGAGGGCAAGGCTGGACCAGTTGTACAGGTACATAGTCTCGGTTACCCAGCCTCACAGCGCTGGGGGCTATTCTACGAGACCACCCAGACGTCTGGGGGTCTCGTGAAAGAACCCCCAGTGCTGAGAATCTGGGTAACCGAGACCTCAGACCACAAATAATTTGTGGTGTGAGCCGAGACTAACAGGTACAAAGCAGGTTTTATATCGTTGATAAAATTCTAATCCCTGCCTTTTTTGATTGACTAACTTGATACCGGTCGAATTTGTTCTTTTTTCTTGTGTGTGCAGTTTGGCTACTGTCACAACTTCCCAAGTTGTATTTTTTCACCAAATAGCGGGGTTGGTGGGGATAGCAACAACTGATTCTTGTGCCATTAGGGTAAATGCATATGTACGCACGAGGGCGCTGTTGTCTTTTGACTGGCGGATCGGCTACTCGTTTGCTATAGTTACATATACATGGATATGTAATGTTTTAGTAAATTCTAATTTAAATATGTCAATCGCTTGTTTTCAGCTCTGGGACGTTGTGCAGCAAGTCATTGTTGCAGAATACCTTCCTTACTACAGCGGAAACATAACAACCATTGCTATGACAACAGATGCCAGATATATGTTGTGTGCTGCGAAGGATGCCGTCCACGTCTGCGAAATCTTCCTAGATGATGACCAGAATGGTAGGAAGCAGAAGTTGAAGAAGTTAGCCATAAGACGACAATGGACCTCAGATACAGGAGGCACCAACGTCGATAAACAGCAATATTCACGGAACCAGATCAAATGTTCAGGTGAGTAGACTCGTTGTTGTGGTCGGTCGTCATCGCCACCATTAATGACGTCAATCACATCAATATAACTACAATAGCTGATGACGTCATCAACAGGACCAGACAACTATCAGTATTCATATCATGCAATGTTTGCATGTTTGTTAAATAAAACATGACCAACTTAGGGAACCTTCAGTAATTGCAGGTAGGGCTGGGGGAAATTAGGGGGATATTTTACAAATCGGTTCTCGGGGGAGGGCCAAATTTTAGACAAGTTATTTTGTGACGGGGTGAGTGGAACAGTGTGCTAAGAGTCTGGAGATAATGTCATCATAGTGGAACGGGGGGGGCCTCGGTCCAGGCATTATCGGTAGTGCGCCCAAAGGCCAGTTAGATCAAAACACAGGAATTAGTGAATATACCATACCGCCTTCTCATAAATTCATCGTGTAGGTGATGGTAATGATGGGAAATAACCATTGTCTTTAATGTTACCAATGTGGTGGCAGCGATGGGATAGAGTTTATTTTGAGACTTTTGTCCCTGTTCACATCTAACGGTAGTTTAACCCAAGTTTTAAAAAAATATCGTTGGAATTTTTAGAAAATGGAATCGGGGGAGGGTCACATTTTATGCAACATGCCTGGCTTTATTCTCCTCCCCTCTTGTAATTACTGAAGGCTCCCTTATCGGACATCTTTTTTTTTAAGTTGGCTTGATAGTAAGAAATGTATGTACACAAAATTTCTCCGTGCGAATAAGCAATATTCAATCAGGTATTTTTTTATCGGAAAAATTTTGTTGTATTACATCTAAGTTATTGTTGATGTGGGTCATGTTGACCTTTATACATCCATGCCACAGTCGTGGATTCAGTGATTATGAGTTACTATGCTGCTATTGACATCGCTGTAGTAGTGATTGTTTTCGTTTATTCTGTCACTGAAGCATTGTCGACTTTATTGTTATTATGTCTGATACCAAGTAAATGCCATTGTCTATACTCCGATCAGTGGCAACGAAGGTAGGCAGCTTTTGAACGAGGAGATTGTCGCTGGTATTGTAGATGTGCACGGCAGTGCTGCGAGAGCACCACCCAGATAGTAATCGCATCACTATCACTAGATGTTTTTTTCTTTCATACCATTATTCAAGTAGGAGTACGCTTGGCTCCCCTAGAACTATAAGATGAGCACTTAACGCTCAATTCAGGTGTAAAGCAGCTTAGATAAAGGTATTGAAACTAGACATTTGTCATTTAAACCTCAAGGACCCTATCACAAAAACCGATTAACATATTTACATTTTTTTATCCAGAAGATGTTCAAAGAATTCATTGATTTCTTCTCCACTTTCAAACTTTTGAAAACAGTTCGATAATTTTTGGTAAAAAGTGGCTGTTTCCGTATAAACCGGAGTTTGAACTTAAAAAACACTTCGGAAACTTGAATAAGAATGAACAAGTGATAGAATATGCGACCATGAGTTCTTTCAATTTGTTCAATTCCTCGTGAAAGAAAACTATTACATTTTCACCTTGCCAAACAAATTATACTGTCACAAGTTTTACTTGGTCGGATTCGTAGGCTAGGATGAAAAGCCACTTAAGTGATTATTAGATCGCGGAGAACATAAGGGTTGAAATTTGAGGTATTCAACAATTATCCACTCTCAATAAAAACAAAGACAGTAGAATAAACCACTTCAGGCAATGATTCACTTCTTACAGGAATAAGTATGTAATTATGTACACCCCTGACGATACTGACAAGACGTAGGCCAAAATTTGGGATTCGCTTCCATTGAAGTTCCAAGAAATATTTTGACTCCCAGACTGTGTCATTACGAAGTATGAACCCAGGGTCCATGAACATTCATAGTCTGTAATTATGATTGTTTTCAGGAATGGCAGATCCTCAGCAGTTACTTGGCGAAATTGCTGACGTTGGTTTATTCTTTACTCCAACCAGGACGAGGACCACCATCGTTGCGACAAGACCAGCGTCAGCTCTTCCAACATTGCGTTTCGTCGTTGGCGATGTAGAGGGCAATGCGCATGCTCTCGAACTTGTATAGACGATGCTCACTGTATGTAGAATTACTCTAGACGTTATCATTAGAGAGAAGAGTGTTATTCCTATAGTTATTGTACTGTTGTATGAGTATTTTACAACTGCAAACATTACAAGTTACAAAAAATAAGCCAGAGTTATCATATTGGTCCGAACTGGTCTTTACATTTTTTGAATTTCCGTATCATGAAATGGCGACGTTATAAATATATAGGCCCTTGGGGCTCAGGCCGGCTACACACTTGTTTTGTGTAACAGAAAAAAAAATAGATGAAAGAGTAATAAATGTGCGCATGCACCTCTTAAGAAAGGATACACTTTTGTTCATGTGTACGTGCATGCACACACGACTTTTGCATCCTGCACATTGGTAAGGTACTCATGCTATAAAAATAATGACAAACGTAGATAACCATGGAGATATAGTTTCCATGGTAATGAAGTTAGGGTATATCAATTAATAAAGTTGTCATTTTCAAGGTTTGACATTGTTTTCAAGAATCCTGTCACACTTTATTAGACCATCACGATATTAAAGAATGTGTTAGTCATATGTACGCCTAGCTTTTACATTTGTAACTATCATATTTGCATGAATTCAAGGATCGTCTTTTCTAACGTACTAGCACTTTTATCGTACACTTACTTTTTCCATTCACTTGGCTGGTATGTTTCGATGATTCAGATATTCGGCTGTCCAATATTTATTTATTGGCGATATTTTAAGTTTACACAGAACTTGTAGTCAGACTTGAGATTTGTATTTGTTCAATTTATCATATCTTACTGGTTATTAAATTGTTTTCAAAACTCAATTACTCGATATTGTTTGGTGTTTACGTACTCGATCACGTGTAAAATGTTTAGTTTCACTGAGGTTTTTTTTTAACGAAATGGGGGTGATCGAAAAGATGTGTAAACGACTTTGGTTGGTCCAGGCCTTCTAGCGAATGATGAACCACAGTGTTGCTTATGCAGGTATGAGCATATGTGTGTACGTAGAAACGTGTGTTGTACACGGTGCTGGAGGCAAGCCACGTACGTGTTTAAACTGTATGTTATATTTGCTGTGCAATCAATCAATTGTACTATTTTGAAAAGAAAGTGAGTTGTTTTGTGAAGGTATTCCAACCACCATTTGTGTAATTTGATCGCAAAATTCATTACTGTCACATCAGTTGTGACAATTTTCATTAAAAATGGTCTTAAAAATATGTTAATTTTCGATAGTTTGTCTTGATACAAGTTTCAGTTTACGTACGTACACGAGAACATTCGAATTTTTAACAACTTTTGATGTTATTGAAACTTTATTCATTTCAATCGATTTCACACACGAAGACTTTAAAGGAAGAGATATCTTAGCATCAAAGTCACGTAAACGTTTATTCCAAACTTAAAATTGTGGAATCTGTTGACACTGATAAAGTGAGAATCCTATAGACTGAAGCGAGGAACTATAAACAGGGATAAAATAAGTTATTCACATCCGGGAATGTAACCCATTATTGTGTATCTAGACGGAAGGACAAACTTGAAGGCACAATGACCCTCATTAGATGCACGCGCACGTGTCCTTATTGGTCACTTGCTGGGCCAGTCTGTTGACAACGACTGAAGTGTGCAATCAAAAGATTTAAGGCAGGATTTTTTTTTAATTTTGTGTTAGGGACCGGTCATTTTCTTCGGCCGGGGGCTGGATTGGTAGGGGGTCACCCTGTTTTTGAAATTGGCAGTAGGGGGGGGGGTGTCATCCTGTTTTGAAAATTGTGGATAAGGGGGTCATTGTGTTTTGGATTGTGATGTAAGAAAAAATATTTACAATGGCATATAACCTTGTCTCAACTCTGGTATTTCTTCTTGTCCCTGTTTCTTACATAAATTCTTTAATATTACTTCACGTAAGAGTTCAACCATAACTATACATATGCATATACATGTATTACCTAGCTACCACACTAGTTACAGAACATATCATGTAAATACTTGCCTGTTTCACAATAAATGTTTCACTTATATTGCACTTTGGGGCAAAATTAAAATGGAAGGTTTTGTAATGTTAATCTTCCGAGATAATTTTATTAAAGAACTTAATCTAAATTGTTCTTACTCTTATGGTTTACTCTTCAGTATGAAGGGATTAATATGCATTGTATGATTTCCATTTCGGACACTACATGTTATCGACACTACAAATCACTACATCTCATCAGATTCCAGTTTCCATTATACACAGTAGGTATGACCACCTAAAGTTCTCTAACATACTAGTGACTGTACTATATCTGCAATAGTAATGCCACTATACACTATATAAATGTTACGGACCCATTTTAAGTGACATGGGAAACTCTTGGAAAATTTACAGCTTTTCGAAGCTGTGAAATATTACCTAAAACTTAAAAAGGCTATAAATAACCTACCAAATGCCCCCCCCCCAAAAAAAAACTCCAGATCTGCCCCTAGGACTCCCTCATTCTGCAGAGGTCACTCAGTGACTTTTCACAACTTTACTTAGACACCATGGTTTACTAGAGCAGATTATTTGAAATGTTTGATTGTTGATGGATTTGTCACACAAGTTGTTGTGAGATAAAAGTGTGAAGCTGTGATAAGCTCTTAAAGAAAGGTGAACATCTATAGTTTTGAGTTGAATTACGAATACCTACACGTCAGTTGTCGTAGTTGAAACTAGATAATACGATATCTACATTCTGATAAATTGTCAGGAGATAGCATATTGCCGGGGCACATTGGTGCATCACTAGTACAGTCGCATTTTCAACGTCGATATCCCACACGCTTCAGTAATATAAAGACGAATGTGTGTAAAACAATGTAGGTTTGTGGGGTTGGTGCAATTCATACCTAAAACTTTGTAATATTTTCATTTTCTATCACTGTGGGTAGTCACCAGGACAATTGATAAACAGTAAAGCACAGATCGTAGGGGCGCGTAGTATTTCGTAGATTGTTGTTTTCCTTGACAACAGGCTAAATATAATAACGTTTTGATTTGAATAGATTTAACGTATGGAAAGATAGCATAGATTCGTGTGATATCAAGCAATAATATGTGTCCCTGTGGCTCAGATACAGCTATGTGCACACTATATACTCGTACCGTTGAACATTTGCAGGGAGGGTACAATGACGCTAGAGACAACATAATCTACGTCATAAGTTAGTTTTGGTAAATAAAATGGAAGAATTGTCATTTGTTCCTTGTTTTGGTTCCATTTGCGGCTTGTTTGTCCTGTATCATCACTTATGGAAACGATACATGTCTGTAACATGTTGTATACATGTGTTACCTATTTGTTTAATCTTCAGGGATAATTAGGCATGGATCGATGAAATAGTTAGATCGTGATTAAGGCCAGATATAGCACTTCAAAACCTCACAGGTGGCACACACATATTATGTTCATTGAATTCGAACATCACAGAATGTTGGTAACACGTGTTTGAAATTACATCAGGAAATGTTACGGACAAGAACGAAAGTTAAAAAAAATGTCACATGAGTGGCGTTGTTCGTGCACCTTATATTACAAATGGGAGATGCCTTTCGTAAATTAAAGTAAAGAATCTTGGTGAATACGTTCTAGCAGTAACCGTCCACAAGTAGTATCAATGAATTCACTCAATTCAAATGTTAACATCTTACAGATAAACTTGATTGTACGAAATCGTGTTTCTTGTGTGACTGCTCTGATAGGATTGTGGCGTCACTTAAAAAAATATTCTGGGAGTCGTGTCCCTTTTCACATCTGGCAGAATTTTAAGCCTTGTTTTTCTTAAATATTTGAACAGAGGGTTGTTTCTCTTTTAGAGACAGAAAATTAAGGGAACACGTTTTTTAGGAAACGGGGTCGGGCCGAGGTAGGGTCACATTTGACGGAAGAGAATGGATTTGATTTCCCCCGAAGCCCTGTAATTACAGAAGTCTCCCTTCTTACATGGAATCAGACCCACCCTGATGCCTAGATAGGCGACCTTGTTTCAAGTGTAGTAAGATTTCAGACGCATGCATAGGGAAATATTCTACGGTCGTATGATAAATGTTACCGTGACTGGATCTGTTTTCATGTATCTATTGCTCTAAGTCAAATGTAATTGTATTTACTTGACGCTTGTTTATGTGCTACGTTATACGTTTTCACAATTCATGTGATCTAGGTCAATGATGTGCCCTATTCTGCCGTACTTAAAATAAGGACACAAAGGTTACCTACTCGGTGACGTCAGTGTAACGACACGAGAACAATTAATGCACTTCTTCAGAGTTGTAGCTAGTGTCATTTAACTTTACCAAGGAAGCTATAAATTTTAATCTTTGGTCTCATTTCGTGACGTCATTAGTATGACCAGTGGCTAGAGAGCCGGAAGACTGGTCAGCTAGTTGCCATGCCAACTTTTCATTGACGTTAGTGCCATACCACTATTTAGACTATATGTGACATCATGAATTGCTAGCAAACAACCCAAATGAAGAGTTTGCTCACACGATGACGTACCGCATGACCCACTTTTGCACATCCAACCAAATTGAATACATTGGTGTTTACAGTTTAGCGCATGTGTAACTTCTCGTGACACACTCTCTGACAAGATACTGCTGGAGATGTCATGCTCAGTGATGAAGTAATAGGAGAAATATATGGAAAGAATACAGATGACTACGAGTGTGTGATTCTGATGTTTTACCCCTTGGTCATATATACAGGTATGAATTATCAGGATACTGCGAATTGCATAAATTAATTAACTATGCAAATTACTTGTATTCTCAGACCTATTAACATAATTAACAAAGCCTCAGACCACTAAAAGAACTAATTATCTATGCACGCGATTCATTAGTATGAATAGAGTTTTACCGAAACATTCTTGCGATGTCCACAAGGAAGACGTATATCAAGTTTCATTAGATGAATTCATATACCCTCCTATGATTCAGTGATGTAGAGTTTTGCACTGTAGATGTCATGTTGACAGACAGACAGACAAACAAACAAACAAACAAACAAACAACGGACATACATACATACATACATACATACATACATACATACATACATACATACATACATACATACATACATACATACATACGCGCGCGCACACACACACACACGCACGCACGCACGCACACACACACACACACACACACACACACACACACATATGTAAGCTATAACATTACCTCTCCTTACATGGGCTGAAAAGTGGCCATAATGCTCGTCAAGATTTTTCAACAACATCAAGATAAGAAAAAAAATAATACTTTTACCTCCCTAATTAAACAGAAGGATTTTCCAAAAGCCAATTCCCTCCACTGCTTATGTCGGGTGTTTATGATTACACATACTTGTTGTTATGCCAGTTAGCAACGCTGGAATCATAACGATGATTTATATAGGCGATATGACCTCGACTTTAATATTTAGTGTTGCTTTCTTCGACCAGAGAGTTTGAAGACAACACTCTTTCGAAGAGCCGTAAATCTATTTCCAGGTTAAGAGGACATTTATTTTGTTGTTTAGGTTGAGGAGGGGCACATCGACGAAGCAATCGGCATCATTACTGTAACGTTAAATAAGAATTGAAAATACGAGAAATGTCACGAAAATGTGCAAGTTGTCCAATACGGTGTTGTGGTTATACAGGAGCTGATAAAAAATGTAATGTTTAGGCCAACTAGACGTTCGATTCGAGCTTATTATGTGTACTTTGTTTGAATTGACTTCACATTCCATATGTCTATACGTTGACGTCTAAAGGTAAGAAGCGTGAATCAAACTCAGTGTAGCCGACGTGTTCACATCAGATTGTAATCAGATTGGGTTGATGATATCGTCAATCATCTTGAGCCGGAGGGAAATGTGGGATAATCAGTATAATCGGCAACACTACAACAAGAGGGAAGTCAAAACCGCAAATATTTGAAGTTGACGACCAATGTGGGATTAAAGGCTCCACTCATGGCAAAAGAATGATAAGACCATTGTCAGTATCAACAACATCTCTGACTGTCGATGCCGTGATAAATTTTAATTGAGGAAGTACAGTAGAAGTGCTTTGCGCATAAATTTGATGGTTTATAAATAGACACGTATTTTTTTTATAAAATCTTTGGCAGCATTAATATCAACAACTATTACACTTTTCGATTGTTCCGTTGAGTATTTTATTTACGAGGAATAAAGAACTTTTGCGACCTCAACGATGGTTCACGAAAGAACAGCTACTTGGGCGTACATGTTTCAACTTTTTAAAATATAGCGCCCTCTTCGGCCATTTTTATCGTCCTCGTCAGATCGAAATGTTCACGTTTTGATCATAATTTCTCCCATATGTACATTAGGTGAGTCTTAGAGGAAATGAATGGGCTGTAGAAATTTTGGTATATGCCCCACTCGTTTCCTATTTGATGAACATATGTGCGTTTTTTTAATGTTTGTTCGATGTCACGGTTTCGAGAACGTCTTAAAATGATCAGTATCACTGACGTGTCTAACAACACTGTTTATTCGTTTACGAATAAAAATGACGTATGAAGTACAGGTTGACATTGTACTTTTCAAGTTAAAAATACTAGGTAGCTCTGCGTATCCACACGGTTGTCGCCATGGTTACATTAATACTACGTCGAGGAATTCCAAATACAAAGTTTCTAGTACTGATCTTTAAATGTGACAAAAGATTGAACATATTTTAGTCAACAATCGTCTGTAGAAGGTGTTTACCGTAGGTAGACAATATGAATACAAAATACTCTACTATGAATATAAAGGTCGGATCTTTGTAGTTTGAGAACATTGACCGGTGACCTGTAGACACGACTCATTACGTGGGTGTACACTTGACCATCACATGTACAACAATTACTCAATGACGTGTCCGTCTATACACAATATAACCTTGCTAATGACATTATTTGCTGACGTTTTGGTCTAGATCAGTTTTAGAAAGTTGTAAATGAATCTCGTTTGTCAAAAAGTGTTTTTTTAGACCAAATAAATTTACTCCCGATCAATAAATAAATAAATCAATAAATTAATCGATGGATGATGAATGGATCACTTACTAGTTCACAAATAATGCAAAGTACTGAGTACATTGTGTTTGTCGTTGGAGCATTTTGTAAATTCGACCATGACAATTTGGTGCAGTCGAAGTGAAAGATGCGGTGAAAGATGAAGATCGTAAACTTCGATGTGTTTTACCGCTAGCAACTAGTATGCGCGGCCTATTTTCAAATCGCCTGCGAGCTTCTCCAAGGAAGTTGAACCAAGGTAAACGTTCACACTTAATTGAAATTACGAAAGGTAGAAAAAAAAATCAGTGGCACATATTGTTCTGAATAACGTTCTTGGCAGTGTGGAATTTGTCCTTGTGTATATTTTAAACTGTCAGTGTCGAGAATCTGGTCATCCTTGACAGAAAGCGCATGCGCATAACATTTCATATGAAAAACACAAAAATTGTAGTCCACAGTCGGAAAACAGTGTACATACGGCTTTCCTTGTTTTCTGTTTTGAAAGTTAGTGCAAAGTTACCGTTGACAATTCGCATAAGGTAAGTTTTTGTTCAAACAGTAAGTACTTTTTGGTGTAAGTTCGTGTCCTAGTAAAACAAGTGTCACTGAACTTGTATAAAACTGTTGTCCTGACACAGTAGGCGCTAGGCTAGGCTAACACAAAGCGTACGTACACCAGCTCAGAATAGAACGCACAATTGATTTCATTTGTACAGACTGTCTTCGTCTTACATTTGTAAAGTTCTTTTCTTCGTCGTTGAATTTATTTCGTCGGTTCGCATGATTTTCGGAAACCATTACTTCTTGTTTCAAAACACATATATATCGTATTAAAGAATGAAAGTGAAACTTTTGTTGCGAGGGCCGGGGTGAGGGGGGGGGGGGGGTTTAGCATGATATGGTCACGCTAGACGGAAAAAAAACAAGGAGGGTTGATATGCTGGTCGGGTAAGATTCTTTCAGTTGGGGTCAATTGAGGTTTTCCTTCCATGTCCCTAAAATTATGGTCAAAGTTCAAAAAATTGACTTTCCGGACAATCCAAAGTTCACTAACTGTATACCACTGTCACTAGGTTCTTCAACTTGTTTTGGGCGCTCTGGATCGGAGCTAAGTACCAACGACATACGATAGTCGACCGCGCGCATAGGCGCCAACGATGAGAACCGGATAGTAACTTTCTTGCTCGTATTAGCGCGATGATTTTTTTTTCAAGCATTATAATTCCAGTGAACTATAAATAGTGTAACGACCTTCACTCGTCCAATGTGTTCAAGCGTTGGCGATGAACGGCTAAGAAAGTAACAGACAAGGAAGACGGGTCGACAGGTGACACTGCGGATGTACGCAATCTGTGGAGTACTTCCGGTGTAGTCATGGCCCTTATGCTCTTCAATGTCACAAAATACTAGTGGTTTATGAAGCGATCAAGTTGTTGCGTTCTTACTCAGTTTGCTAGTAGTAATAGTTTATTCAAACTTGTAAATAAAGGCGGCGACAACATGGTAATTTCCTCTTTCATTTATGAGTAAAAAAGTGGGTCATTTTTAATGTTGATGTAAAAGTCTTCCTTACTACTTTCCTCCATATCAACGTGGTGATCTTGGTCTGGCCAGTCGTCTCTCCTTTGTTCGAGAATAAGAAGCTGTGAGAGTATCGGAATCACTTTGTGTTGGATAATAGCGGCACATCAAGGTGATTTTATTTGTCTCTACATCCAAGGTGTTTCTTATCCTTTGAACAAAAGGTGATTTTGCTGTAGTTTATTCATATCTTTTGTAAATTTTAAATTTTGTAATTTTTCCAGAAATCGTTCTTTTTTTCTCTTATCTCCTTCAGGATTCAAGTCCGGAAAATAAGAGTAACACAGATCAGTTAATTTAGAACTGGAAGCGTGAAGAATTATTACTCCTTCTAGCGGATTTGCGCAAAGATCTTGCACACAAATAACCTGTCGACATTGATTTTAGGGAATAACTGTTCATAGGCCATTAAAGTGTGCCGTTGAGAAGTCACCGGAGATCTATAACTTTTGAAACGGATCAAAGGATTTCGTGAAATATCCGGTATCGAGGTGTGCAAATGATTATTGATGACAAAGACAAAGACCCTCGTGTCATGCTTGGAACGAAGTAACTGAAATCGAATGAGTATTTTACATCTCAAAGGTTTGCGAAAGAGAAAGACAGTCTTAGCTCGTAATAGGACGTGTTCTTTTCGCGCACTCTATAGATCTAACATTTAATGCGCTATTGTTTCAAGACATCGAATTACGCAGGTACAAACCGTCTTTTCTGTGTTCAGGATTTACTTTGAAGTTGGGCGAATAGCCAACCATATCGATAGACGATTTTTGGAGAAACTTCGTTGTCACAATACTTTCGACGTCGGCTAGCTACTTACGACGCAGTGCCACCTGAAAGACGATTGGTTGATTGGTCGGAGAGGGGCGGTGCTTGATTGAACGAAGCAGTTGGGTGCCTTGATCAACTTTACAGCTAGCTAGCAATACTTGGACAATTGCCATCAGCGGATCGGAGTTCCTTGGCTTGACGCCGACTTTCCAGCTGATCGTACGGTGGGGAAAGACCTTCAGTGTGTGCATGCCGAGTACGGTAGTAACAAGCCGATCATGTGTTCTGTGTTTTTCGCTTTAGTACTGCTTGTAAGTTCTGTGCAGCCAGCAGCGCTAGGGCCACAAACACAGAACGGCCAAGCTTACGGTCAAGGTAGGTAAAGTGCTTGTGTTGTGTTGCATGGCAATGTATGCAAACTTTAATCGCCCGTTTCATCGTCACCCTCCGTTCTGCTCAGGATCCAATGTTTATATTTATTGCTACATGTCACAATCCATAAAAATGCAGGTTCCCTTTAGTACTTGAACTTGAGTTTGAATATATCACTATGAATATCGAATACTGCTCCGAATTCTTCAACGAAATTATTACAATGCAAGTGTACTCGCCCACGCATTGAACAAGTGTGTTGAGTTTTCTTGAATGAATTGATCAACCTACATTATACGAGAAATACACTGTACCACCGTCGCCACAATCATCACTGTTTCGTTTCTTTTTCACCCAGGGGATTTGGCTGGAGCGCTCGGACTGTCCAGTTCCGGTTACCAGATTGTGACTCCCGTACGAGTAAATTCAATCGGTGACACGCTAGCCCATGGCAGACATTTTCGCAATCGCCGTGAAGCTGCAAACTTGGAAGGAGATTGGACTTCAGAAACTGCGTATGTGATCGAAGCGTTTGGACATGAGTTTCATCTCGAATTACAACAAGATGAAGGATTTATTGCAAGTAGTTTTGTTTTGGAGTATTTAGGGGGTTTAGGTTTGAAAAACCAAACTGTGGATAGTACTGACTCAGGAGAATACGAAGACAAAACTTTATCAAGTACACCGGTTAATCACTGTTTTTACTCCGGTCATGTTGATTCCAACCCAGGGTCTAATGCAGTTTTCAGTCTCTGTGCAGGACTGGTGAGTTGTTGTAAAATTTTAATGTATTCCTTGAGTTGTGCCTTTCATACAACGTTATTCCGCAGGAATAATTGTCGTATTTGTCAACCGAATGTGTTCACAGTCGTGGATCGACCACGTCGATCCGTCGAATGTATTATATCTGTAAAGTTATGTATATATATGCAATGACTGTTATATATGTAGTGTGTTTGACACTACAGCGTATAGTCACTTCCGTTGTATGAATATGTGTGCCCGCCGCGCTGTCAACATTGATACCGTAGGTTATCGGAAGCGTTTGCCTTAGTCTGGGTAATCGGGGGTTACTGCTCATTTAGCAGATAATTTTGTACCGCACAAGAAATCGTGCGTGAGGCGGTGATCACAATGGCAGTGACCTTTGGTTGTTCATGTAGCATCGGCTGTGTAAACACATTGCACCAAAGTTGTCTACGGTTTCACTGTTGAAAACATCACGAGTAAAAACCGTAAGCACATAAACAGTGATGGCTTCACATCTCTGCCAAGTCAGATATATAAGAAAACAAATAAAACGAACAACGGTTCATACCTGTATGCAGATCATCGTTTTTTTCTGCATTTTTTTCGTCTTGAAAACTTTTAAAAAGAAAAAGAAAAATAGAGATGTGTGTACTTATCTACCGATCTACAAGCCAATGTCTATATAGGAAACAGGTCAAAAGTCGTGTCTTAGCTTTGTATTTAATAAGAAGACAAATACAAAACAAGTCAATGAATATAGAAACAATGTGATTATCATGATGTAACACATGTAAGTAATTATAAATGTTCCTTGTTGATATCAGAGTAGAAAATAGCCCGTATTTACTCTCCAAAGGTTCAAGTCAAACATTATGATCAAAAAATAAAATTAAAATTAAAAAAAAAGTGTTAGGTGAGTTAGAGAAGTTCAAACTACCAGCAGTTTTGATTTGAACATTATTATTTTTACATTGCAGTTTACACTCCATCAGTCTAGATTAGAAAAGTTAATTTCATAGATCCTTACGGGGGAACAGTGGAGGTCATAGGGAAGCAAGTAATATTTAGAATGTTTGCCTATCAACAAACTACTAGTATTACAGAAAGTAAATTTAGTTCCTTCACTTCTTTCTGTTTCATACTTACTTTAAATTAAGACATTGTACCTCGTACTGCTTTAGGTGGCTTTTAGGGTAGGCTTTAAAGTCAACATGGACAGTTATTACTCGCAGAAAAATGTTAGAATGTCTAAAATAAACAGTGATTGCATTGCATTTATGATATTTAATTGTTTAAATAGCATACTGATTTCCTTGTGATTTGGATGGAGTGTGAATTTACTCAATCAACATCTTTTCCTGTGAACTTTCAACTAACCTGTGTAAAGGTCAGTCAGTGAGACGCAATGGATGCCTATACTGTGTATGCATTTATAGCGCCATCGTCGTGAATCAATCTACATACTTGCATTGTATAAATCTGTAGATATGTACAGCTGAATCAAGCAACAGTGAATAACAGTAGATATACGCATTTTCTTGTTTACTTGTTTGTCTTCAGTTTGGTACATTTAGGACAGAAAATGGGACACAGTACTTTGTGGAGCCCATACCAGACAGAGAGACAGAAGACGAAAGCAGTAAACCCCACATTATCTACAAGCATGCTTCATTGCCTCACATGAAATCCAAGAAGAAAAAGTCAGTGTGTGGACTAAAAGGTGAGTCAATAAGCTTTATTCAGTCTGTTTCACCAGTTAGGCAAATCCTATTCATAACCTAGGCAGGAACCTGGGAGAGAATGAAATGGATTTGTGATCGATGGACACAAAGAACTGATCAACAAAGAATTGCAAAGTTTGACAACTTTGCAGTCTGACACATGTCACCTTTTATAAGTTCATTTACCAAATATTGTACAACAACCATGACAGTTGTATGTAGGCCAATCTTTCCTATCCTACCCCTGGAAACACCCATTTTGTTATTTTCATTGGAGATTTAGATACGACTGAGCTGTCTGAGGCAGGGTTTAAGTTTATCAGGGCTATGAGCAAGGTTCTTACCCTTGGGGTATCTCTTTAAGCTGTCTGCTCAGTGTTTAGGTTAATTACAAATTGTTTCTTGACAGTCTGGAAGTACTGGTGTGATCTTGGAAGATAAACGGCTAATTGTTGTATGCCATATTTATGTAACATTTGATTCTAACTAGACTAGCACTTACATGGTACGTAGCAAAAATTCACAAATATTGGGAAAGTAGTGGAGCATATCGGCGTATTGTCGCCCTGCTGGATAGTATACACAGGGCAGTATACACGATTGACTCTCAACAGTGGTAATTGTGGTTCTCTTCTCTGTAAAGGAAATTAAATAATTTTATGATTAATTAAGCATGTTAAAGAGAAAACACAGTGTCTTTGTTACAGGTCTGTGTGCTTGACAGCACCATTATATTCCTTATTTCTAATATGTGTCACTCAATCCGAAAGTACTCGCCTTGTTTGTTCAGGTTGGTTGAACCAGCTGTGTTAGAAAAAAAAACATGTACAGCCACAAGTAACAGCTTTATAGAAGAATTAAAATAATTCTGATAAGGTTATTTTTAATGTCGGATAACTTTACCGCTTATCATGTATTTTAATTATAAAGCCCCTCCCTCCCTATTTATTCCTATATCATATGTAGAACAACTTACAGTTTCTACTTTAGTGCAGATTTGAATTAGTTATACAATACGACTATAGGGAATGAGAATTATCACAGACTAGTCTAAACTTTGATGTTCTTAAAGAAGTTTATCGGCTGGTTCTTGATCAATGTCTGAAAATTCTACTACATGTGAAGAGAACAAATAAGCAAGGGGGGAAAGCATAAGTGAACACAAGACTTTCCACTTGTCAAAAAGAAACAAACTGTCGTAAATCTTTCAGGATATTGAGGTGTCCTTTTGTGGATATTTGCTATTTGCATAGGAAGATAGTAAAAAAGTCCTGTATGTTATAACAAAGGTGGGGAATGTAACTTTGGGCAGCTCATTTAGAATGCTAAAATAGCCATTATTTAGATAAAGTATCAACAATTGTGCCTTTGCAGTTCATACCTTTGAGTCATTAGCAATATTATTCCAGCCATAAAATACATTTTGTTGGGGTGATTTAAGGAAGCAGACAAGTTGATTGAGATATCTACCCCACACGATCAGGGTCCCTGTGGATCTTTTATCACAGGTTTTGAAGCTCTGTTGTGACAAATTGCCCCTGGAGAATTTTGAGCACTACCCCAAAAATGTACTTTCCCCTGAACTTGTTATTCTGAACTGATTTTTTTTTCTGGCATGAAACGTTGAGGGATGTAAACATTTAGTTTTAAAGAAATGCCAATGCAAAGGATTCCTACAGAGTGATTAACACCACATTGCTCAATTGGTGGCTACTGCAAACAGTTTGACAGTTTGAAAATAACAACTCCATCACTTTCAATAAACTTCTATGGTATAGCTGCTGATACACAAAGGTCAAGTTGTGGCATCATCCAGGTAATAGTTGAGAACCCATTATTTCACATAGAAATTGAACTGAATGTAATTGAAAGGACAGAATTGTTCTTGGAGAGGGGCTTATATTGATGACTACAATGTTGGAAGATGTTACAATTTAAATGGTGTGTGTGGACTTTTACAGATTAATTGTGTGGTAGTGGTCCATGTTCTCTTTTGATGAATAATGGACTTGTCGTCTCCTTTGTTTCCCCTAGTGACTAAGTAACTCATCATAAGTATTGCCCAGAGGAAGCACTCCTTAACTGAAAACAATTCCTGTCTGAATTCCTAGGGTTTTCAGCGCTTTTTTTTGGTAAATTATGACTGGGAAAAAAAGACTCAGAATTGTATTAGAAATGACTAATGGTAAAGCTCTTGTGTGATAAATAAGGGGTTTTCACTGAGAAGAATTTGGATTAGGTTAGGTTTTAACATAAAATGGTGCTTAGATTAGAACAATGCTTTGAGGATAACATGTCTTTTGATCCTAATAGCTCACTTAATTTCCAAAATGTTTTGTCTTGGTTTGTGTTACAAATACTTGTAGAATTCCTGCATGGATGATGTTCTTGGGTGTTTCTCCGTGTGTGGTGTTGCAGTTGATCTTCGATGTGGAATAGTGTGTGTGTGTGTGTGTGTTGGGTTGAGGAGCGATTCCATTGTCATCTCCAGAGTGACTCCCTCTTACTCTGTCGTAGCTAGGAAGCCATACCATGGTCTTGTTCTTTTTTTTTCACCAAAACTGGTGACAAAAACAAATGAAGTTGAGAAAATACAACAACCTTGAAACCAAAACACTTCATTTTTTTACTCTGATCTGTCAACTACAAGCATTTGAGCAATACTACATATCTTGACATTAACATTTCAACACTCTATACTTCTTAGTTACATTCACACAGACTGTAATATTATCAAAACCCATGTCTTTCTAACATCTACTACATATGGTTATCCACATACCAGGAAAGTTCAGTACCCTTCATCACACCTCCCTTGAACTGTTAGGATGAAAAGAGACAATCTTGAAGTTACTTTGATTTAGCTTCCCGGTTCAACATTCTACAAATCCCAGGAATGTACAGGTGTCCATAAAAAGGCGTCTTTCAAAGCTCAGAAAGTACATGGTCAGCTGATGTTGACAGTTCACATTAAAAATTTCTGACCATCATGTTAAACGTGCACAGATTTAGCTTTTTGTGTATTGTAATTGAGACATAACCTTAGGGAGTATATTCAAGAGGTGTTAAAAATTAGCAAATTGTTATTGATACATAATCTTGTGACATTAGAGTGCTAATTGGTGGTAAAACATCTATTATCACCCTTTTTTTCACAAAAACATGCTTTGTAAAAAATACATGGCTGTCAAGGCTAAGTCAGGGGGTCATTCTCAACAAGGCCATTATCTGAATTAATATCTGGCATCTAAAACACACAATGTCTTGTGAGAAAAAATGCCAAATGTATTCATGGTGTGAAATAGCTTTCCACTTCTTTCTTCTACATCATCCGTTTTTCAGCTATAAAAGAATGTTTCCTATTGTTTAAAAGTGAAGTGTTTTCAAAGACTCAAGTTTGTACAGGCGTAAGGGTGTAGTTTCAAAACAGGTTTAAAACTTTGTATCCATAGATAAATGTTTGGAGTTTTCTTTCATCCCAGTCTCTGTGGTTCTCCCGCTGTTCCTACAGTTCATAAAGTGTTGATTTAAAGCATTTTACCCATTATGTGTACAAAGAAAGCCGCTCTTCATGATGCAAACACAAAGTTAGAATTGTTGCTCCTTCAAACCAAGCTGATTTACTGGAACAACACCATACATCTTTTAACAAAGTTCTTGCTCATCTCATCCATTGTCCTTTTAGGTTTTGAGAAGCATTAACTTTCTTATGTCTTCATGGCATATTTTGACATATTCTACATATTATGCTCCTTCATATTAACAGTAAATGGTCCAAGTTGAGAAAAGACAACAACCTTGAAACCAAAACACTTCATTTCAACATCAAAATATTTACAAAGAAAATATGGTTAGGCCTAGGGACAGAGGTATAACGTTTATTCTGTTGTCGGACTTCAAAAGATGCGATAGAAAGTTTTTTACTTTGCTTATGTTACCAGTGCATACAGTCTTCATGATTGTACATTTGTCATTATATAATGAATATACCTACCCAGAAAAGCTGTTCCAGAAAAAAAAATGGGTTCAACGCGTAACATTACATTTTAGAAATGCAGGATCTTAGATTAAATGTTACACAGATATAGTAATAGTGTGTGGGTGTGTTTGCTTGTTAGGATATCCCAAGATTGTGTACCCATTACAGAACTTTTAATCTACATCATGTTATTTGAATGTTTTTGATCTGTTGCCATGGATACTGTAAGCCAAATAACAGTCATTTTGCTAATTATGCAATGGAGAAAAATCAGAATTTAATGCTGACTAATCCACTATTGTCAAGATGTTTATGATAAAAATACACTACAGCTGATTATCAAATTAAAAGGAAACAACTCAATAAATCCACTTTGGTGGGGATAGCTTTTAAGAAATATGAAGAGACTTATAATTGCCTATCTGTCAGGAATACCAGTAATAGTTTGACTGTCTTTTTAATGTACCACAGTAGGCAGAATTCCGTAGTTATATTGCAGGTTCCGCCAGTTAATACCTTCTAACCTGCATCAGTATATAAGTGTTGATAGAGGAGACCTTTGGTATTTATCTTTTTGAAGTTAAGTGTGTACATACTTTTTATGCTTAGTCAATTAATTATGTTGTACTTCAGTATATTGCCTTCCATATTGTTGAGTGTGCTTACAGTTCACACTCAAACTGGTATGTCATATTTAAACAGTGGTGTCACGCTTCCCTGTCTTTAGCACCTCACACACATGGTGTATGATCATATCTTATAAATATGGTGATCAACAGAGCATGTAGAGGTGAGAACTGACAACCAAGGCGTTGACGCTACATGAAGCGTAGTTTAAAGCCTCGTCCTGTATTTCACTGAAATATTGACATTTTCTGTAAAAAACAAACAGAAAAGATAATATGATAGGCAATGTGTTCTTCACTCTAGTAGTGTTTAACAGCTCTGGCTAATTTTAAAAGAATCATGCCAAATTGGAAAAGTAGGCGAAAATCTGCCTAAAATGGATATTCAATGTTTGAAATACAAAAATTTAAACACAGACTCCTGAAAAGTAACTGGCAAGAAATTTCAGAGTAGCCTGTTGTTTTGTACCAACCAGCCCTTATCTACATCCCTGAGCATCAGATATTAACAGGACAGCGTGTTGAATGATGTCAAACTACAAGAAAACACTTCAAGCACTACTAGTATTACTATCTCACACAATGATATCAAACGGGCAAGGTTATACTTGATAACCACAAATTGCAATATTTGTTAACTCTTTTAAGCCCATAGATTGTAGAAAATTCATGATCTTTACTAAATGTATCAACAGTCTGTTACAGAAAACAACAGGCTTTGATCAGTTATATATGCTACCCAATCATAATCAAGTTTAAGTTATGACAAGTGTTATGATTGGTACAAAATATTATTGAATTGTAATAATTGCATCTTATACAATACTTTAAACCAATTGCCTTGCATACTGTGTGCATATTTACAATGTAAATCAGATAGGCTTACTTTGTGTAGTTGTGTGTGCAGGGCTAAAGAAATTTCAGTTGTAAAAGTGACAATTCACCATGACATTTATTAGTCATGTTTTTGTAGTGTGAAAAGTACAAAGATAATGATGGCACAATTGGTCCCCTGTTACACAATGCAATAGACAATGTGTCAAAATGTTCCTGGAAGGCCTGTGTTTTAACTTCTGATATTCTTAGATTTTCTTACCTCCAAATATCAACAAGTGGATCTCAGCAATTGATTCTTGTTACTTCTACCTCATCTGTTTTATCGGCCCTGTAAACAAGAAAAACGCACCAAATAAACAGCAGTTAGTAATTCTTTGAAAAGAAGAGCAATAACCCACAAGGCAAAAACATTTTAGAAAGGATGACAAACCAAACAGTTAGTTCACTTTGAACGCCTGACTAAGCAACACTTCAGGCATTTTCAATTGTCAAATATTCATGAACAAAATATAGGAGTTTATGTGTTACCTTCCAAAAACAATAATACAAGTCATGTAATGTTCAGTCAAGTGCTTTGTTTGATTCCCAAGTACTTTCCAAATCTGGATGGATAGTTAAGCACGGTATGACATTGTTCTTACAAATTATATGAAAAACACTTTAATTATGTTAAGCATTCTTCTGTTAAAAACGCAATCATCCTGTTTTCAGGTGAGAACAATTCAATAAACATCTGACCCTTAGTGGAGGTAAAAGATAAATGAACTGGATTAAATCGAACCCCAAGTCCAAAAACAAGTTCTTCAGTATTCTAAAACAAACGATCTGATCAAGAGATAGCCTTTTTGTATGGTTATACCAAGCAACTGCTCCCAAAATGGGCACTGTTTCTCGTTAAAGTGTCAAAAAAATTTCTAAATAAAACTTTTTAGGACTTTGTAATCGATTTGCAATCCTTATCTTAGAGAAGCGGAACTTATCAAATGATGAACAGCAATAGTTCAATATGTGTCTAAAAAAAGAGAGGCAATTTTAATTAATTCTGTTCCATGTAGATAAGAGTTGGTGTGTGTTATATTGTGTAAATTAGAGTGAATAGGTATAATCTAGACAAGTGATACTCATTCAGATGAGGTCTTCTAAGTAAAAGAGCTCGGAACCTTTGATATTGTGACTAATTGCTCTCGAATCTTATACTTCTTGTGAGGTTACATCAGCATTAAATATGCAAATGAGATGCAAATGTCTTCATACATGAAATCTTGTAATTGCTGAACTAATGACAGTCATTTGCATCAACTTTGTTTACAAGTCAGAGTAGGGAGGTCATTTTAGGTGTATGCATGATTGCTAATCTAGGACCAGATACCAATGACAAAGTCCAACACTATGGAGAGATAGCGATGCCATGTTAGTCGCCATGGTGAGGAAGTGATATCATGTCTCAAAGTGTTGCAACTTACATGTATGCCTTGTAGTTTATTAACAAGTACACCGCTGTCCTTGACGATGACAGATTTACATCTTAAAAGAAAATTTATCAGTCTTTGGCCTTACCATTTTGGACCATTTATCACTATTCAAGTTTAAAGCCTGCGTCACCACTAGCCTTTCGGGCCACACAGTTCATATCTTGGCCATACTCTCCATAGATAGTAATGTCAGTGTTCCAAGATAATGTAATGTTGTTTGAAGTTCATCTATAAAATGCAACTCAGTATGACTTCGGTTCTGTTGCACAGAGTTGTAACACTGCCTATACATTGTGATATAGAGAGAGATTTATTACCAGTAGAGGTGGCATAGTAAAGCTGGCCTCCTTGACCCAGCGCTATACAAGACTTGCGTCCTCATGTTCTCAGCTGAAGGACACGTATAAACTGGGTTACTACTACAACTGATACAACATTCCAAAGAAGAGAATCGGGATAAAATCTCGGTTATCCAGCTGTTAATGCACGTGTGGATCAGTAGATCAGTGCTTGCTAGAACTGTCAGGGAGAAATACAACCAGATGTCAGCATGAACTTTCGGCTCAAATGTCCAGAAAATATGTAGAACCACTCCTCCAAGAAAACTACAAGTTACAGACTTAATACTGTGTTCTAGTCATTGAAATTGTAACTATCCAGTACAGTATCTTACTCTTAGTAAACCAGACAAATAAATGAACCGTTTATGATAGTCTCCTAGACAATGCTTTTCAAAGAAAGTCCATAAATCTGTTACCCTTACCATCCTAATTATAGAGTATCAATCTTCCTCATAGTAATTTGTCAATTTCTTTTCAAGCAGGACTTTGTAAAGCCGGTTTTTATCGGTAAAGTCATTCAATCCAGTGCATGCACTGTTTGCTGTAATGTTTTATGAGTTGTCTACTGTGGCCTTTGTGATATCACCCTTTGGCAGATACAGTCTCATCTTTGTTTAAAGACACAACATTTTCCACAACTTTTTTGCAAAAAGATTTTAGATCAAATATAAAAACCATATTGTTGTAAACTCAACAAATATAATAGCTGTAAGAGTTGATAGTGGTACTTATTTGAAGTGATGTACAGTGATATTATAATTTGTGATCCTTAGAAACACACACACACACACACACACACATACACAACACAATCTCATATATAGGTCAAACTTTAGTAGCAACCTTCAAACAGTTTTGTATTTTACTGTCTTGAAATTATGACAGTTGAAGTGAAAAGGACTACTGGTATTTCAGCAGGTGACCATTTTTGAACATCACACTGTAAATACAGCAATATCTTCTATAGTTCAAGAATTGCTGACTTGGATTTCAAAATAAACAAGGTCCAAGTTCCAAGGTAATGAGATTATTGCCCCTGTATCCTTGGTATTAAAGTGACAAGTCGTGAAATACGACAGGGAATATAATACTAAAGGTCTTCAGACATATGTACTGAATCTGCATTGGGTGTCAAGGCTTTTCTATCTGTAACAAATATCAACATTCTGTAAGTGTCTCCTCCTCCTATACTTTGAGTATTTCATTTCATCGGCACCTCTTCAGAAACATTTTTTAGGCATCATATTTTGTATAGTTTGTGTTTCTTGTAATAGTTACATTTCATATAGATGTCAGTTGTGTATGTGGGTATGCAAGACCACCCAGCGTAGTCTAAGAAGAGAGATTATACTTGTCATATATGTTCTACCATATTGAACATTTCAAAAAAGAATTTAGGGTTTTTGAAATTTGTTGAGAGAGTTGTCCTCAGAATTGACAATGTGTTTTAGTATTTTTATTGATGTATATTAAGTAAAAGCTAGTCAGATGACAAGTGGGGGGGGGGGGGGGGGGGCTTGTCAAGTGAGAGGGTGGGGTTAAGGGGTTCATGAGTTAGCAAAAGTCTCTCCAAAGTCCTTCAAAGCATACTCAAACACATGACATAGAAAAGTCTTTTGACTAGTGCAGCAGTTTCAGAGAAATAAGTTCAAAGTTCACTGTCTTTGACAGCATGATAAATGTCATCCTCATGTCTAGATTTGGAAACCTTGTAATGTCCTGATTTCTGATTTCAAATAACCATGATGACTACTCTAGCATTGCTCTCTTGCAGTTGAATCAGTTCTGTTTTGATCATGTCAAGTATATATAAGTTCAGGGTGTAGTCCACAGACTTGAATACTTGGTTTGAAAATGTTGTTTGCCAGACCAGCGCATACATTTTAAAGCCAGTATGTCAAATCAGGCAGATAGCGAAATCTGTGAACTGCTTCTAGTGTAGTTGTCACTCAGTTTGATGTCTTCTTTATTTTTCTGATATGAGTTCCAGAGTTCATACACAGAAGTTATCACAGTGAGTGAGACTCACTTATCCATGGTGTGCGTAACCTAAGAATTCAATAGATTACAAGTTTGTTTACTGCGTAACTACAGTTGTTGTCTGCTGTCTTCAATACTGAAATCAAATATATGAAAAAAAAAATAAGAATAATTCAGATCCTCAAAAAAGTAGATGTGCCCTCACTGATATAAGATTGCTTAGTTAGCTTTAGAACAATGTAAATTGCTCCTGGTTTTAATTATTAGAATATGTAAATTACTGCTAAGACTAGAATCAAAATGAAAATGGCAGGAAGTAGAATATTCATGGAATTCTGGGTACTTTATGCTAAACTTTTTGCATTCTCCAACAACTGTTTCTTAGAGTGCATTCAATATTATTATTAACTCACCTTGGAATGACTTACACCCTAAATTGACATCTATGCTAGGTTCATTTGGACAGTCAATATTCTATTAACTTTATTTTACAATTATACCAGTGTTAGTATTTGTTTATCAACATATACTGATAGTCTTCTCATAACTTTGGCTGAAGTCTTGAAATCTCTGTGAAAGAGAACAGTGTGGCAAACTTAAGGGCAATAAAGAAGAACAAGATGCACATTGGATATAATTTGTGGTTAATTGCAGTTCAATAAACTCTTGTTTTGTTACACCATTTGTTCATTTCCAAGAAAAGAATTTGAAAGAGTTCATTTTCATAATGAAATAATCCAAACATCATTATTATCTGTCTCATGTACCTTCAAATTTCATTGTGATTTTGTTCACGTCAATTCGCTCAGTTATTCAAAGAAAAAAAGAAGTAATGATAAAATTGTCATTTTATATCAAATAAATTGCAGCAAATTTTAAACTTTATCTTACTGTGAGAGATCCAAGAATAGAGAAGGTAATTAGTGAAATTTCTATTTAATCTTGTCACTTTAGATACTAACTCTTTTGTTACAGGCTTAGAAATACTTTTTTGACCTACCGAGAACTTTTAATGATTTGCAGGCATCCATGTCCATTACTGATTTGACTGTAACGTTTCCAGTCAGGAAACCAACTATGACTTTCCAAGGAAACGGGAAATGTTGTGTGAGAACCTCATGATTGCACATGTGACTTGGTTGTAATTAGGGTGGTTTCTTTTTCTTTCTTGTACTCTATGAAGTACTACTTAACCATAAATTAAAACTCATTACAATATGCGAATTCTTTTAATTGTGTGCATTGTTGTCATTTTGCGTAGTTAGTATAACCACAGATCTGCTTCACTAAATGCCACTGAATATGCAAAACTTGCTTGTATTGTGGGTACATTTTATTTCTGCAGTGAGTGAAAAATTTCATGTACATTTCATTAATATGAAGAGAATAAAAATTAAACATTAACTACCAGTTATTTCAACAACATTGCCATTTCCAGACCATTGGATTTTGCTAGGAGTTGAGATAATTGCAAAAAATTCAACTTGGCCATTGTCTTATCATTTTGTAAATCTGCATGTATTCCATGTGACTCACCTAGTACCTTAACTTCACATTAGTTGTACCACAATGCCTGTTTATTTGAAAAACAAGTAAAATGTTTTTTGTGCAAAAGTAAACTGATGCTTTTCTCTAAGCTGTGTTGTTGACTCCATTGCACGTTTCAGTATTGATGTACCCATAATTCAGCTGTGTGGCAGGGTCACTTTCTGTTAGAGAAGATCTAAATGCTGTAAAACAAATGTCACATGATAGTAAACAAACAAATGTGTACATGGCTGTCCACCCATTGTTATATTGGTATTGGTTTCGCTTGACATAAATATAGGGAACAATACAAAGACATAGAAAGTTCTGTAGTTGTCAAGTTCTTATCTTGAAGAAATCAATGTCATTTCTGGCACTTCTGGATTCTCCTTGATAACAGTTTGACTATGAAACAATCTAAATTATAGAAAAGGTACAGATGAACAAATGGTAGTAAAAGGAATAGTTATTGGCATGCAAGGTTCTTTTTGTTCTTGATGAAAGGATAGTAAGATTTACCTTTTTGCGTTTCGGACTTTGAGTAGGAATTCACCAGCCACTTCAGCTTAATTAACTCTTTACTAACACATCTGTAATTAGCTGCTGAGACAATCCTTCAGTGATTAGTCCATGGTGGGCTTGTGGGGGAATGTTTGCAGGTGTTCATTTGGTGTCTTTTAGATCAATATCTTCTTTTCACCTCCTTGTATCGTCTTCATTTTGTAGCTGAAGCATCAACTATCAAGTGTGTTTCTAAGTGTGTGGGCTTAACTTTCTCGAAAACTTACAATTCATTAAAATATTTCTCATAAATTTAAATCATTTTACAGTTTAGTGAAGTTTAGAAAGTGAATTTTTTTCAATATTTGGTAATCACAAAGACATACATAAAGTGTTTTGGTTCATCTATATATTTATATGTAAGTCATGGTGTACTTACACTTCACTTTGGTATGGAATTATCAAAAACTTCTTATTTTTGTTCAGTGTCTATGAATTTGTGATAATATTATCAATCATGTACGCGTAATTTCAGAAAAATCACAGTCTTTGTGGTTATTTTCATTAAAAAAATCAGCATGAAAAAAAAATGAACAGACTACCGAAAGTGGGATTGTATGTTGCAAAAACTTCCCTATACCACAGCCCCATGTGTGTATGCACCTTATGGACCACACCTATTTCAGCTCTCAAGAAAAAACAACAAGCTAAATTAATTAAATCCCAATGGAACCAATATAGTGACTGAAATAGCCGCTAATTCCCTATTTAAAAGAATGATTCAACCATTTGGAACTATAATCTGTAGATAGTTGAAGATTAAGAAGGCTGAGACAAAAGGATTCCAAAAATCAGTAACAATCAGTAATGTGATAGTGTGCATACATCAAAATGTGGTGTGACCAAGAGAACAGATGCTGTTTTGGTCCGTCATTTTATCTGTTATGTGGAAAAAAAAAGAAGTTTTTAAGCCTTTTGCAGAGTTTCTGTTGATGGTTGTTTACAGAAAGCGGCAATGAGAAAACATTTGTTTACTTCTTATTTGTTACAGAACACTATTGATAACAGATTCTATTGAAAACAATACCGCTGTTTGCCTGGATGGCTTTAGCCTATCTGGCGTATTAGGATTTAGCTTCATTCAGTCTCATTCTTAAATAAACAGGGAAAAAAGCGTCCGTTATATTGAAATTCTGCCAATGTTGTGATGCAAATAAGGTAACATAGATATTTTTGTCCCCAGGCATAAGTTTTCAAAGTGTTACAAATCTCAGCTTTCATCCAAAGAAGCTTTCCTGCATGAAACATTATGTCATTGTCTAAATACAGGCAATGGTGTTTTCTCAATTGTTTTCTTATAACTGACACACTATAAATAGAAACAAACAACAAGCTTAAACCCTGGAGGTAATTTTGTGAGATTTAGCCACAAGTATTTTCTGAGTACCCTTCAACCAAAGTAACAAATAGTGTATCACTGACACTCTATTCTATATGATGAGTAGAGGAGATCACATTGTATTACTGTTTATAGTTTCACTGTGTTCCTTTAAAAAAAATATGAGTGCTGAAATGCAAGAGAAATTTCCATATTTCATAAACCTATCAACTTATCCAAATATGCCCATCAGTGAATTTGAGAAATATAATTTATTTTGCACTCCTCACTAGTATACATTTACCGTCAATTTTATCAGCCATCAACAAAACTGTGTGTCTTAGTGTGTTATCTTTGATACTACAAAATACAAATGGAAGTAGATAGGACATTTTATATAAACATGCTGACTCATTAAAAAGGAATAAAATACAAGTAATAATGTAATACATTGTTACCACTGCAAAAACACCAAAGTCTGGTATAAATACAATGTACATACATAAACCACACTAACAATGTGTTACAATTATTCCTGTTTTGTTCTCATTTAGACTATTCAAATTGGCATTTTGAAAAATATGTGTTTGACATGCATATAGTGTTAGTAATGGATGACTGATAAATATGTTTGTATGATGAAATTTGTACATCTTTTTAAAAAAAACACTTGATAGTTAATATTGAAGTATAGTGGGTGTGTTAGTGATTGCCCTACAGCATATATCAAACAAAGATATTGTTCACCTATTGTATACATAAAATAGGGTCTAACAGTTAACACAAGTTACTCTTTCTTATCTTTTCTGCTTTTGATACCATGTCACTATCAGTAAACAGTTAATATTAGAATAAGCATCTTTATGACCTAAATTGGAGTAATTAAAAGTCAAACCTACAAACCTGTAAGTAAAATGGGGGGGGGGTCATTACTATCAGTAAACTGTTAATATTAGAATAAACATCTTTATGACCTAAATTGGAGTAATTAAAAGTCAAACCTACAGCCTGTAAGTAAAATGGGGGGGGGGGGGGGATCATTACTATCAGTAAACAGCTAATATTAGAATAAGCATCTTTATGACCTAAATTGGAGTAATTAAAAGTCAAACCTACAGCCTGTAAGTAAAATGGGGGGGGGGGGGGGGGGGGGGAGAGATCATTACTATCAGTAAACTGTTAATATTAGAATAAACATCTTTATGACCTAAATTTCAAGTAATTACAAGTCTGTGGGTTCCATTGGGATTGAGGGGCTAGAAAGAACAGTGATGAGAAAATGTGAAATGTATATCAAATGGTCATGAGATATCATACATATGAATGAATTTTGCATAATACAGTGCTAATGGACACATTATTAATGAAATCTATAAACCTATTAAAGTATATATAGTCTATTTGTTTATATAGGTCACTTGGGAAAATATCCATGTGGTTGTGTCTTTTGTGAAGTTTGCTAGTCGTACCTTAACAAATGTGTAGTGTTAGTATAATGGTAAATGTTTTGTTCCAAGCACAAAGATTATTATTGGACATCCAAATTTTTGATAATGCAGTTTTTCAACAACTAGGATACCCATGATATGGTAGTTTGGATTGCAAAGGATTTCCTTCATCTGTAATGTTTCCATAAACATGAAAGAACTTCCATTCTGATACAACTGCTGACATCAGACAGTGGACGAACTTGAACCTGTTACAAACAGAGAAAGTAAACAAATGAATTGGATTAATAACACTTGACACAGCATGTTGGAAATACAGAGACTTATATTACATTTTATAATTTGATAAGAACAGTTTTATGGCCACTTTAGTAATAGTTCACATTCACAAACAAATTTCCAGTTCCCCTTGCATTTCATGTACACATAATGAGGCCATAAAACTGTTCCTAACAAACCATGGTGTATAATACAAGTCTCTACTGTTCCAACATGCTGAGCCAAGTGTTACTAATCTAATTCATTTGTTTACTTCCCCTCTTTGTAATAGATTCCATTGGCCAGTCAGATGTCAACAGTTATAGTTGATTGCATATGAATACACGTTAATGATTAAAAGAAAGTGTAATATTTCATTAAGATGAAACCAGTGCTCCATATTTCATCATTGCCATCATCATCTGGATGTAGTTGTATGTATTTAACATTCTACAGGCTTCTATTGTCTTTCCTAAGCTTCGTAATACAGAGAAATAATGGAAAAAAAGTGAAACATTATTAATTCTATTGTTTGTAAGAGTAATATTTTCATAGTATCTATTCTTTCATACAAGTAAATTGTAAGGAATACACTTGTCTGACAAAGCTATGGAAAAAATGGCCCAGAACAAAAGAATAATCCCATGTAATCTTTATGGTTCCACTGATGAGACAACACTAATGTGAAAACCTGGGTTGAAACCCTGGCCTTTAATAGGCAGGTAGGTCTTCTTCAATATATATATACATGATAGGACAGTTTACCTATGTATGAATAGTCACACTGTGTGTCTATTGTTAGTTCTTTGTGTACAGAGCTCAGATTATTCAAAGC
Source organism: Glandiceps talaboti (assembly GCF_964340395.1). NCBI lineage: Eukaryota > Metazoa > Hemichordata > Enteropneusta > Spengelidae > Glandiceps > Glandiceps talaboti. Next base: position 9,626,545 of record NC_135549.1, on the reverse strand, counting down.
TGTACACATGTGGTTTTCTGTTTACTAGAGGGAATTGAAAGAAATGTGTACTGTAGGTGTAAGACTTGAAGTTGTATATTGGTTCCCTAGAGATTTTGTAATCTTGTGTGTTAAGAAAAAGGTGTACCAGCTGCAGTTTGAATTTTAATCTTACCCCAGTGTATGCAGTCTCAGTGTCTTGAGCATAGCATTGGTTTCATTTATTTAGTTTCATTTGCATGGCATATTCTGTATTATTTATAAAAACATGATTAAATTTAATCAGAGGTGAAAGGTCACAGCCGACAGAAGGCAGAAAACTTCTTGGCATGTTTCAGAGCAAGCTGGAGGCCTTACTGAAGGGCTTTGATCATTCGCAGTATCACAGTTTCACTGCAGGAACTGTCGTACCTGTACATTGCTTTGATTCTGTTTACTAAAAAATTGCTTTTATCAATCCAAACTGAGTCTGAAAGATGTATAGAAAAGGGGTAGTCTGTATGCCAATATGGTTTCTAACTAAACTGTGAGGTGGAGGTGTAAATGGTAACGATATCATATAGGAACTAGACTAGAAAAAAGGGAAACTCCATAATCTCATTTTCCATTAGAAAAATCTTTAGTATGTATTGTAGTGTATTCTGTTGTGAATTAAATATTTATTATCAACCAATGCTGTAAAAATGAATATGTAATTGGTGTATGAACCAGGTATGTACAGGTATTGATTATGAAATGGTTGGACATTCGTAGTCTTGGATAACGAGTTGTCCTATTTCTGTGTGAGCGTCTTGTAGTGATATGGGAGCTAGGTCATGCCGAAGGTGGGTGAGAAGCAAATATTACCATGCAGGGGATATTGACAGTCATTAGTGCACTTCTCAAAGATTATCAAAATATCCCAAATAATCGTTCCAGTCAGAGGTATCTGAGAAGAACCCCACAGTATGTCATCCACAGATAGAAAGAATTATATCACATTACTCAACAGATGTCTGTCTGAAAATTGAGAAGAAATGTTTCTTCAGCTTTGATTCTACATTGTAAACCAATGATATTATGTTTATCAGAAAAGATAACATTATGCAATCATATAGAGGTTTATGTAATCAGTGATGATGTATTTAAAATCCCTATGGCAACAGAGCTGTCCATCAACCTCACACATAAATAGTGGTACAGTTTTAAGAGAAATCTAGAAATTGAGCCACTGACGCTATGTATTATTGAGCAATTCTTTAAAAAAAAAAATGGGTATGTTCTGAATGGACTGACTATAATATGCATAGCTGCATTTTATTTGTTCTCTTTGAGGTGTTGTTACTAGTATTCTTATAAATCCACCCACTTACATTGTGATGTACAGATATGTGATGATTTCAGTAGTTACAGTAACATGGATTCCTGTCTGGCTAAACAACACTTTCACCCTACCCATGAAGTCTGCATATGGTGCACTATTTACACTAAGAGTCTGTTCTTTGGGAGGACCAGGGTTTGCCTGCATTTTTGATTGTCTGTTCATGTTATTCTGTTTTTCATGCCATGCACTGCTGGAGAAGGAATATAGCTCTAGCCTAAACAAGACATTTGTGGTTAAATTCCAGTGCTTTGACAATCGCTTTCAACACTTTGGATAAGTGACCACTTGTCAAGGGTTCTCCCCAGTCATTGTATATTGGTGGATTCATATATAATGTTCATTTCATAGGTTGGGGAGAAGAGGGCAAGATCTTAATGAATTCAACAAAATCTTAATAATTTAATTATACAGGCATGTAGTTATCCAGTGCAAAGTTTAGTCAATTTTGTGTGTGAAGTATTATAGCATTGTATTGAAGCATTTCAAATAACAGTTTCAGTTTATGAAAATATTCAAGGTAGGAAATGACAATGTAAAGAGTTAAAATTTTGATGTCCCATGTTTGACTTGTGTGTTAATAGGGATAAAACGAGGTAGACACTGTATGTACTTGATGAAATAATGAAACTTAACTTAGTCTAGAATTGACTATGTATTTGGCCCTGAGTATAGTACAGTGTATTCAGTAACACAATAAGTAGACAATACATACCTCGCCCTATCCAAAGATTTGGCATCGGTTCAGATCCCAAATAATGCACAGCATTTGTCTCAATCAATATAAGCTATACCATTTGTAACTATAAATTGTCCTGGCCTGACTGAGTAATCCATTGGCAGATTAAGTTTTTGTGTAATAAATATTTAGCAACTCATCATACCATTCTTCTCTCAAGGTTGAGAAAGTAAAAGAATGAAAGGAGTCAACTTTTGAGTCCATTGACTCGCTTCTATTGCCTTTTTGGCATCTTTTGATCATGCTTTGTTTAGTAAATATTGAGTCAATGTGTTCATGTGTCCTATGGAATGCTGGTGGTATTTGCTAAATGTACGTCTCTGGAGGTCCACCATTGCTATACCAGACAGTATAGTCTTGTACAGTCACATGTGTTTAAACTGCCAGTGTATTGAATATGGTCATATTTTATATAACCTTCCCTAGTTCTGTGACTGTATGGTTGGATGATTTAACTAAGTAGGAGCATTCCTGTAGAATTTATTCACTTGCCTTTACATTTATGTGGTAGCCAGTCGTCTTATAAAGGGAACACAGACTTAACAAAAATGTGAAAACTGATGGAGATGTGAACAATTTTCGCTCACAGATGGAAACATTAATTGCCACTGTGTTAAACTCATGCATTAGTAGAATTAAAGTTGTTAAATTGCCCACATTTTGCAAGATATAGCCGTGAAACTTGTAAGTTGACTTTGTGAAAAAAGACCAAATAGACCACAGTGAGTTGAGTGTGTGTGAAATTCGTGGACAACTATCGATGCTTGTAGTCCACACAAAAGTTTACTTTCTCTGTCTGACTGAAAAATACCACTGATTAAACTATTTAGATTGTAGACCAAATAGCACAAACAGAACAACTACATTACATGTTTGCATGTCCTCTCAAATATCAGGTACCTGGTCCTAATTCAATGTTTGGTGAGCCACTTTTCAGTAGATGTTATGTGTAAAGTTTTCCGGTTGCTTTGTTGATAGTGTGTAGTGACAGACAAAGTATACCTCAAGGGTCATGAATAGGTGTGCATGGTCATCAAAGGAGTTTGTTGAAACACACATGAAAAGATGTTAGGCGATATGCTAACAAATGAAAAATCTGCAAATACTGTAGAACCGCCTGGTTACCTCCAGGGTTGTGTCCGTGTGGGGTTCAAGGCATTGTCATTTTGTGTTCACATGAGATATTGCAGAGATTGAGGGAAGCAAAATGTTTGAAAGTTCTCACAGAAGAAATGAGCACAGCTCAAACACGAAATGGTTTTTACTCTCTTTCTCTGTATACATAAACTAGTGATCTAACACCAGACATATGAATGACCTTTGACCTGTTCGGGATCAGTTATACACTCTCCCTATTCTGTTACAATTTCTGAGTAGTACCCTTAGAAAACTACAAACAAAATGGGTAATTGTTCACTGTTACAAGCTATTCACACGTTTTCTGTCTTGCAAATAGAGTCTCTATAGTCGTTTAGATTATTCCAAATGACTGAAAGCTTCCTAGCTCCCTGGCCTAGTTCAGATAGAAGCAATACATCAGCTCTCTCCCCATCCGGCCCACTTTGAATTATACATTTCAGAGTTGCAAGTTTAAATTTCTTTTAGGAATGTAGCATTCAAAACGAATCCACTTCTGGCAATAACTTCATGTATGTATGTTTGTAGTTTGGTTGGTAGTCAAGTCTTGAGGGGATTTCATCATGAGATTGGGCTGGACATGGGATATTTTGTTTGGAGTTGAAATTGGGTTTATACAGTGGGTAAGAGAGTGAAAAGCTGAGTCCAGTAGCCACAACCTATAATACCACTAGAGAGATATGTTAAGTAATGAGTGAGTTCCAATCTTGTTGTGGATGGGTTAATTGAGCATCAAGATAAATAATCGTAATACACTATTTGTTTAGAATGCCTTGCTCTGGATTAACTAGGAGATACACTGCAGTTGAACTAGGTAAACAAACAAACTGCCGAATAATTAAGATTAATCGCTACCTTTATGCACACCTATTTTAGCTCATTTGGCCAAAGGTTATCACTCTAAGATAAAGAAAAACAAAAATCAAAGATATGCATGATGGCTAAAGAAATAAATGATTTGATAAGTTTTAGCCGGAATTCCTGTCTGGTGTGTAGAGTAGATGGGAACACTGATGTGGATGCATGAAGATCTTTATAAAGACTCGGAAGTTTATCTCCCCATGTTATCATTATTTGGGAGAGCATTTTACTTATTTACAATGTTAGACAAAAAGATTGATAGGTGAAAAATTCAACAAGGCTTCAGAAAACTGACCCCCCCCCCCTCCTGTATATCTACATATATGGATACTAAGAATAGATAACATGATGTGAACCAATTAATGAAATTAGAACAGTAAATGACATATTTATGATGTATTTATATATAACAATTCTAAATAAAGTGTTACTATAAATGGATAAACCTATAGATCTATGACACTTGATATCTCACTATGATAGGAATAAGTTATTTTCTGTGCAGCTGATTAATTGCAAAAATTTAAAGGCAAATGTTGGAAGAAGATGGAAATTTAAATGTGAAAAAGGGGAACCTGCATTGTACGGTAAAGTCAATGATAAATGTAATTGTTATCAACTTAATAGCAAGTTTCCACACCCTGTGACTGCACAGTAAGTCAACATATGTTAGACTTTTGGCAAAAAGTTGAAGAAACCAAGTGTCAGAGTAGAAAATTGGTGACTCAAAAGTTTTGCTGTTAACATTGTACATATTTTGATGTTCATTCAAGCAAACCATATGGGGGAAGTCAGGTTTTACCTACTTATTAGGCCTAACAAAAACATTACATTTATGAAATATTTGATCTCACATTGGCCTATTGAAGTACAAATACTATCTTTGTATTTCAATAGTGTTGATCAGTCAATGTCAGCTTGTTACTATTTTTAGATACATTACCAATGTGTATTCAATGCTATTGTGTACTTGGACAAGTTTCCACCTGTCGGATAAAGAGTATGGTATATGGGGTCTTTCCTATCTCATGTGAATTTAGGATATTTTCCATTTGGAGACAAGACAGTTATAGTGTATAACATCTTTTGTAATAAACTGTTGACACAGTTTTAGGCCTCTATAAACAAGAAAGTACAATGTAAAACATTTCGAAAGAATTGAAGACATTTTTCCGTCTTTTGACAACAAAGTAATGCTCTACAGCATATTTCTATACATCTTAAGTGAGAAATATATTTTCATTCCCAAATATTAAATGGTTGCTGGATACTTCTCTTCTGATAAAGTTTGTGTTGATATTGGTAATACTAACATCCATTGTACAACTAGTTGTCATTCTCCACTCATTTGCATAACTATGACATCATTCAGTGTTTTTTTCAGATCATAAAGAGAAATGTGGTTTCCAGTCTAGTGCATGTCAAGTTGTGTTGAGATTGAAAGGAACCACAGGTACTTGAAAACTGACGGAGGGTGGCACCTTTATAATTTCACCATCTCAGTGGCATCGGGGGAGGGGGGGGGGGGGGTGACAGGGTGGTTGAAGGGCAGTTGCTACCAGTTATGTTTGGGTATGACTTTCTCACATGAACAAAAATGCTTGAGTGTTTGACAGTGCAGAAACATGACCAAAGTGGTTTATTGACAAGATTAACAAGGTTGAGGTGGTATGTCAAACAAGTTCATTTCTGTGTCATTTAGCTTAAGTCATCACTTACAAGAATGGAGTTGGCCCGAGTATTTCTCTCATTTTACAGTCGCTGTAACCTAACACGCCATCCGTCTACCTGTCTGAATATCATTAAGGGTTTGCTGCACTATTGGTTTTTTGTGTCGTCCTTGAAATGTGGTAAAAACTTCTTTAAGATCAGACCTTGATGTCTTCAAACATCAAATACAAACTTTTTAAAAGCAAACCAAGGGTAAGTATTAAAAGTTCTGTAGAATGAATTAATTAAATGCCCTCAAACATAACACATTGAAATCTTGAGTATTAGAGAAGCCAACAAAAAGAAGACAAAAGTCTACATAAAAATGTGGCACATTCAACTAACATAGTTTTAATTGCCAAAGCAAACAGACATGCTGGTATTGTATATGAAAGCTGTCAGATTTTACCTTGATACTGGGTGGGACATGACATCAAGTCAGAATCATGGTGTATTCACCTGGCTACAATTCATTGCCAACAGTTTGTTTAGTCTACAGTACAAAACTATCTATCTCTCTGCATGTATGCTAGCTGTGCCTCTGGATACAACACGTTGCTAACTCCTGCTCAATAAATGTGATTCTTTCAGGCATATGTGCCCTTGATGGTTGTAATGTCCTAGATAACTGATATAGGGTAGACAAATAGGATTTCATAAAAGATGTACATGTACTCAATTCTTCCATCTTTTGATGTCACAGTAGCAGACTTAAAAAGTATGAAATTAATGTAATTTGTCTGTTATGAATTTATAAGCAATGCGTTATTTACAGAAGCAAATGTAGGTTATACAGACAGAATGTCTGTAGTTCTGTATTTACTTCCAGCATGTGTGTACTATATACTATACTGTACTGTTTGATGCCACATTTGCAGACTTAAAAATCCCCCAAAAAAGTATGTGATTTATTTTACTGCCAATACCAACTAACACACTAAGTTTACAGAGGAGCATGTTGATTGTACAGAAAGAATTTGAAGGCTTTGAGGAGTACTCCATTTACTTCCATTGTGTGTATGTGCTGTTTAATGCCCCAATAGCATTCAAAAATCTGGAAGTGATGTGATTTTTCCTAATGCCATTTACCCAAACAATGCACTAGTTACAGAAGTAGGAGAGACGGATAGAATTTCGAGAGTAGCATATTTTCCTCCATTCGTACCATTGCAGACATCAAAATCTGAAATGAATATGATTTGTTCTAATGCCAATACCCAAGGCAGTTAGTATGATCACGGAAAGATAGGTTGACAGGAAGTATAATTTCCACTTTTGGGAATACGGTAGTCGAAACTTCTACTGTTATCCATTGACAGACATAGGACACACTTTCATTTCTAGTTTTCTTAGCTCCCTGGGTGAGCTGGTTCACAACCAGTGTATAGTGTATTGTTTTGCTATTTAGGGTATCCCGTCACAGTACAGTACATACATATCCCACTAAAGAACAAATGAACAGATTGAGCTTAGCCACAACTGAAAGAACTGATAATAGCTTAGATTATATATCCACAGTTTGTATATCCTGTCGGACTTGGTTACAGTTTCAAAATGATATATAACTCTCTCTATGATGAAATAGATCATGGGGGGGGGGGGGGGATGTGTTGATGCTTTAAACACATCAAATTGTAAAACTATAATAAATGACTGTCTCTGTGATGATCTTCATACTTTAACACATTACGTCGTAAGACTGATATTACACTGGTAATGGCACTCATCAAACAACCCACCCGAATCATCAATGTAAATATTTGCAAATCTTCTACCTTTCAAATTCTCACACTCATCACAAATGATCCAGATGTAATATTTCTCAAAGCTCTATGGCCATATTTAGTGATGTATAGAGAAATAATTTGTTGAAATTGTGGAAAGGATACTCTAAACAAGTAATAATTAAAATATTGTTTGTTTAAATGTATGGACATTGAATGGAAGCAGACACTCAATTCTTAGTTGTTGTAGTGTTGTAAAGTCCTCATCAATTTGGTATTTTGTGAGTTTGCAAAGTCAAATGTGTGAGACTCGATGACATCCAAGGCAGCTGCTTATTGTTGCCAACCTATGTTGTAAACTACTGTTGATTTAGTATGCTTGGTATTGTGCTGAAAGCATGTCTGGGCCAGAAAAAACCTGGTGAGAAACTCCCCAAGGAAGAATTACAAGGACCTTGTGAAAAACTTTCAGGATGTGTATCCTTAATTTTCCTGGGAAGAAACCATCAAATGTTTGTTTAGTTAACCTTAAATGGTGAAATTTATGACTCATCTTGTAATTCTAGTATGTAATGTATGCATGTTACTCAGAGGCTAATGCCAGTTGGTCACCCAATATAACTTATGTTGGCAACTGTCACTTGCAGATTATATGGTGAAATTTATTGTAAAAGAAAAACCAAAAATTCTCTACAACAGAATTCAACAGGCAATGGGTATAGCTGGGTGTGTTATCTTACATAGTATGTTCATAAATTGTTGACTTGTAGGGGAGTCCTTTACTGACTAATTTAGTATTTTACATTTGATTTATACATTTCAGTTATCAGAAATGTGCCTTAGTCATTCTCATCTGCATAAATGTACCTTGCAGTATATTGTCACTGCATGTTCATCAGTGTTCCACTGAACTCTATGAACTTATTGGAACATTTTCGGCCCTGTCAATTCTTTCCTGACATAGCCCATAGACAGGAAAGTATGTGATCTGAATTGTATGGTCGCTACATAATTCCACCATTTGAGGTAACAACCCCAGTATGAAAGTGTATGGGAACCAGGTGAATAGAGACAGACCACAGTCCCAAAAGGAAGGAACAATGACAACACAGTTTGAATGTAGAAGGTGTAAGTTGAATAAATTAGCATAGACCACACTCCCTTATGTGTAGCCCTTCACAGTCCAGCATATTATCAAACAAAAAACAATGACGCACTGACTTGGACTACAGGTGTGGGTCGGATAAATCGACGCAGACCACAGACTCTACAGCTCTTCAGTCAGGGATTAGAAACAATGGTGACACACTGAGTTTGACTCTGGAGATGTAGGATCAGTATGGTCATTTTGTAAAAGATGTTGGCAGGCCCCTTACTGGGTATCAACATGAGACAGAATCAAAGGTGTGAAAGAACCGTGGGTGTCCTGATATTGTTGTATTCAACAACAATATAATTCTGAAGGCAGTGTACTTAGTTAGCATATTGTACTTCCAACTGCATTGAAGAGGAGGATCTCCATGACAGGAGTGAAGGACATCAATGCTGTAATAAATTGCTATATTTTATCATGTAATAATTAGGAGTTTGGGGTTGAATTAAGAAGATGCTACTTATTACTTCCCAAGAACATTGAACTGAAATCTTGTCAGTTTCTTCAAATAGTTGAGATGACTGTTATTTATCAATGGAAGATGCATAACATGTAAAAGCTATCTACGACAAAAGACATGAAAACTCTAAAAAAGGATAGGAAACTTGACAGACATAAGAAAGTGGCATTAGTATTTTTTTTACTTGACTAGAAGTCTGCATGATAAAGGGATGTCTAAGATTTCTGACCAATTGTACAAATCTGTGACCCCTTCAATGTAAAGCAATAGAAGATATGATCAGATATCTATTGATCTGTTCATATTAATTGTATCTATATAATCTTTCTGAGAGTGAGTAATTTTCTCTTAACCTGTCAACTATTTGATTCATACTTAAAGCTGTTTAAAAAGACAATAATATGGGCTGGCAGTAGACATTCCAATTGTCATCCCCGACAACTTCCTTTTGTTTGCCAGTTGTGTTTTCTTTTTTTAAAAATCTGTAACTGTGTCCCCTCCCGGTGAACATTTAATCACCACAATAGCAACTGAATTGGGATCTAGATAACTTGCCTTGAGGTTTTGAGCAATTTATCCACCAATTTAAATTTGCTTGTGGAGAAAAAGAGGACCTCCTACTCAAATGGGGGGATTTGTTGTTTTATGGTTTTGTCTCTGCAAGCATTATTATAATGGAGCATATGCAGTGACACAGTGACTTCACTCCTAATCCCATAGGTACCAGACCTCCCACTATGCCAGCTTTGATAAACACTGCCAAGCTTACATACATTACTAGTCTTTGCTTGAAATGTCTGAAATATGTAAGTCATCTGTTTCTAAAAAGTGTAACTGAACTTGAACCTCTTGCTTTTTAACATACACATAGTAGCTTCTCTCTTGCAGTGCTGCGATAATATAGTCTTTGCTAAAATGTCTGTGATGTACAAGTCGATGATTCTGTTCCCCAAAATGTGACTGAATTTGAATGTTTGTATTGTGGACAGCTTCTCCATCACAGTCTTGCCATTATCTTTGCGAAAACTGTCTGATACATAAGATGCAGATTTCCTCTCTCTTAGTGTGGTGCCTTGGTGTTTTGTGAAAATGCCTGCATACGTTACATGTATCTGTGTCTAAAAATGCATCTGCACTGGAACCTTTTGCAGTATGCACACCTTTTCTCTTTGGCAGTGTTGATGTAGTCCACTAAAATGTCTGAGTCATGGAAAATACAGCTGTTCTCTTTTTGCAATGTTTGTGTAGTCTTAGATACAAATAAATCATCTGTTAAAAGGGTTTCTACTAGTCTGCCTGAACTTGAACCCATGTGCACAGCTTCTCTCTTGCAGCGTTGCCATGGTATTTATCATTTCAACCATACATGATCTGCAGAAATGCATGGATAGCAGGCTTTTAATTGTGTTTTTCTTAATTTTATGAGAAACACATTGGTGTGGCTGTGTAAGGTCAGGGTTGTAGTTTGGATTTCATGGCATAATTGCTATAAAAGAAGTCACTTTAGTTTTCAACTCATATGTAACAGAACACTAGACAGATTACAATGTTTATGTGTTAGATTTTTCCTGTGAGATTGTTAGCAAAAGTGTACTTATACTATATAACTTATAGTAACTTTTATAAGAATTGTCCACGTACACCCCATTTCATTGCCAGGTGCCAACTTCATAAACAAAATTGTTCTCCTCAGGCCATTATTTCCTCCTTTATAATCACAGTAGGACTATATTTATGACCAAATACATCATAATCATACCAGCATACTGTTTCTCAACCGGACAGTTTCCTCAGGTAGATTCAAATTATGGCAGTTCCAAGCTATTTCTTTTGGGGGGGGGGACTATGTTGGCATTAGAAGTTATATAGAGTTCATGTCCACTTTGTCTCAAGAGTAAACACAATGCTAAACAATTCAGAAGATAGTCTGGTCTGTCTCGGTAGTAAAAACATGACTAAATGATTCAGAATGTGAGTGCAGTATGCATTTAACTTGTTTCTGGGATGCATAGCAACTAGTCCTATAGAAACAGAAATCCAGATGTGTGTTTTATTTTGAATGGGGTATATCAAGGGACTTGTCTTTGAAATTTATATGTACAGTGTAACATTCATGTGAGAGATATACCATGGCTGGAATGGACCTGCATTGTCCTGTATTCAAACTAGAGTCATGTCCTTAATGGTTACCTAGGGACTTGCCAGTACAAGTGTTCTGCAGTGTAATTGTTTTTAATGGGCCATCCATTCTTGATGCTGAAAAAAATGACTTATATAACATATCATGAAATGTAGGGCCATTGTAATGCTGGAATGAGCTAAGTCCTAGGAATACCTGCATTCATGTTGGTTAGATTCATTCAATTCACGTGAAGATCTGAAAGAGTATACTCTGTGTCTCAAATTAGTAGAAATCAGACATTGTGTTGGTGACTACTCTGATGCTGTCTTTTATTACGCTGAAAATAGTCAGAAATTGAACGTCAAAAGCATGTAAAGTTATTGTTTGGAGTACAGTATATGAATAAATTATTTCTCTCCTGGCACCAGTTGTAAATTGCTGAAATTCTAATCTAACATATGTCTCCAAATAGAACAGGGAATTTTGTGTTAGCCTGTAACATTCAACAAGAAACATTGACCATGTAAGTTAACTTATAGTCTTATGCCCTGACATCATACTGCCTGTGTTTGGCTTGACTGTATATACCACTAGCTGACAGTGCCAATATTTATTTTGAAATACCAAGACAAATTGTGAAATATGGGACTATAATGGTAATAATCTCCTTGGTAGGTGTTAATTATCTGTTAGTTTCCTAGTTGTCTCCTCATCACCTTCTTATCAAATGCTGCTGTTGATGCCCTGCCTTGAGGAGTGCCATTAGTGAATCAATCTGTAATTTACTCCCCACAGGTGGTCTCAGGTAATAGTAAGGTCAGAGGTCATGAGGTCATACCCCTAAGTCATTCTCAGCTACTGTTATCATCCATTAATGTACTACATTGTGTACCTTGTTTATGCCCTTGTTGAATGATATGTTCTTTGTCACTTTACTGATGTCACTAAGCATCTAAGAAACAAACTAAACATAGTTTAGTCCATAAATGGAAAGATTTCACTCACCAATTTCTATCTTGACGTTTTGACATTTCACTAATAGGATCTAAATGGTTCCCTATAGATTGTACAACTTTTTTGTGAGGTCTGTAATGTTTTTCCATTAGAAAGTGTCAATTGGTGTAGGAAGGACGTAGATGGAATTTTTTATCTTTAAAGTATAGATTTTGTCACATCATTATGTAAATCTTCATTATCAACGATGAGGTCATACTGTGATTGGGATCCCCAAGTTGGTGATAATTGTTTTCCTATGTGGCTATTTTGACTACTTAGTACTTTATCAAGGCAGAAATACTTAGGCAAAAAAGCAATGTGTCACTCACTTAATACAATACTACAAGTACCCCAGTGACTTGTGACTATGTCGTAACATTCCTAGCATTCATCAATGATCTATAAAAGCTTTCTATTCCAAAGAAAACACAATTGAAATGAAACATAAGAAAATTAATTGTCAAAGTTGGTGGTAGGCCACAAACTGTCTGGCTTGAAACTGCCATTCACTAAAACAGTTAGTTTGTTGTGTCTGATACCAGCCAAGTATCAGGGCTAAACTTGGTGTCAGTGTAGACCAGGTGTGCTCTAGTATTCTGCATGTCAAAGTGTTACTAGGGTGTTTCATGTACCTAATTTAGTACTTTGTTCATGATGTATCCAAAGCTTTGGTACGTTTTAATAGCTTTCAAAAATGTGCACAGTGCATTCAATTGTGGTCATGATAATTTGACTAATGAGTCATTCACCCAACTTAATACATGTACTTTGATATTAAATCTCTGACATTAAGTGATTTTAAAATATTTTTTAAAAAGTTGGTTACCATGTGGATATTGGTATTCATTGAACAATGTTTGGTTGTCAATTTTGGGTAGTGGCATTATCACGTAGGTCATTCATTTCTTGATCATGGATGGACACCGTCAACTTTGAATCCAATGATGATCAATGCCGATCTGCTTGTATGTATAACTTATAGAGTATACCACGATTCGCTATACTGTGTCAAGTCTACAAAACCAATATGCTTATACCAGTCTTTAACCATACAGCTCCTATATTTGTAAGCAAATCCAGTATGAGGAATGTACAATTATATATTTCATATTTGTATGAAATTGGCCACAATGGTAATTATTTGAAATTATAAATTAAATGGTAGTGATTTTGTGAAGAGCAGTATGTAGGTAAAACTTATAAAGGTTTCCAAACAGAATTATGATACATTATGTATATAGACAAGGTCATTCATGCCAGTATAACCTCAGGTTTCCCTCTTTTTGTATTCAGGGTTACCAAACCCCAAGAAATATCATGAATGAATGCATGTCCCAAATGAAAATTGAATTAACCGAATTAGGAACGGCTACCTTATATGTAACATGATCCAATGTTATCAAATGATTAAAAAGTTTTATTTTTCAGCAAGACGGCATTTTATTTCCAGTTTACATTAGAGAAAAAATAAACTGAACAACGATTGGGGGCTAGATGTATGCTGACAACATTGAAATGTTTATAGATACAGGGGTGGATCATACAAGGGATCTATTGTATGGGTGTCATAGTATAGAAACTTGGTAAGTTCAGTCATGTTGGTAATGGATTACTAGAGTCCCATACGTGTATGTTTTCTCCTTTGAGGATCAACAATTGATAGTGATATCAAAAACTTCCTGTGGTTACAAACAGTAGCTTTAGTGTTTGATATCCCTGGTTGAATACAACTCGTATAAGTGTAGCTATGATTATATCAAACATTATTTTATGCATATACCATCTGGATATTCTTGAGGGTTAGGGCTAGTAAGTGTAAAGATTGTGTATCAGTCATTGAAGTTATGCAATAATCTGTTGTTAAACAGTAAGTTTGAACTGGAATTCTTCTCTTAGGTTATGTGTGTTTGCTGAGGTGTGGGAATCCTGGTAACATATGGGGGGGGGGGGGTGTCAGGTAAAATTTGCATATAGCTTTGCCTTGTACCATGACCTTTGGGTTAACTTCATAAAATACCTGGAGATCTCATGGCAGCTTTACCTACATAGTACATACTGTACTAATGGTATATAGTATACACTGAGTCATCGCTAGCACACCTCAATGTCAGAATGTTTAGGAAGCAGAACAAGTGAATGTTTGACAGTGCCTGTCCAAGCCTGTCTCTTTAGGTCAGTGACTACATGAAATCAAGGCTGATATGAAGGTGACACTGTTGCTCTTTGTTATTTCTTGCCATTCCGGATGCTTTAAGTGTTATAAGATAATAAATTTGAAATACACAAAGAAGGACAAATTTTTTAGTGGAATGTCTAAAATGCATTTCATGTATCTTATCATTACATCTGTAAAAGGATAGCATGGACTCAAAGATCACTAAAAAAATCCCAGGAGCAGAGATGTCCGTGAAGCCCCATATTGAATTGCTTCAACACTCAGTTGTTACCAACAAAGTGAGTATTTTTGCCAGCGGAACCAAAAATTTTGAACAGGGAGTGAAAGAAGTCATTTATACATTTGGAGTACAAAACATCCTTAAACATAAACAGAGGTTGATACAAACTTCCAGGCATCTTTGACCCACTATTAGGCTCATTTGTCCATAAGGTCACGTCTTGTAAAGAGGGGTCAATCTATTGACAAAGACTGACGTGTATAGTCGGAAATTTCAGGTATTTATTTTCTGCCAATTGTTTAGGCCAGATGTTTTACCTTAACAGTTTTTACCAGCACAGATGAACTTTCATATGAACACTGAAATAGCAATGTTTACATTTGTTTTATCCATGGAAGAAAAATTAGAAGAAGAAAATTAAAATACATGCAAACATGTTTAAATTTTCAAGTAATGCCAAAATCAAGGTAGAGAAACTTCAACAAAAACTTCTTTATTCGTCTTGCAATTTTGGATTTAGAATGTGATGCAAGATGTTTATTGTATTCTTTCAGTGTTAGACCGTCCTTTTTAATGTATGGGTAGTCTGGATGCCAACATGGTCTCTAAACCAGAGATGTAAATTGTAATCATACCATATAGGGACTAGCGTATTGTACCGATAGTGTGGATGCCAACGTGGTCTCTAAACCAGAGATGTAAATCATAACGATATCATATAGGAACAAGACTAAATGTAAGGTAGATGTAATGACAGCACTTAATGTGTGTGTGTGAAATGTTTTAGAACTGCTTAAGATATTGCACATCACCCATGCAATCGCTGTATCCATAGCAACAAGCAGCTGGGATGATCTCATCACACTAAGTACTGATAATGTGGACAGTATCTGATGATCTTATGTTACTGTACACACTCAGGTCACAATGCCAGAAGATTGTACATATGTGTTGAGAGAAAGATAAGTAAAGCTCTTTCCGAGTTGTTTGTTACACCTGTGGAGTGGATGTGTGCACATACTTGAACCAGAGATGCTTCAGGAATTACAAAGTTGAAGATTTGAATTATGATTAACTGAAAAAAATCAAGTGATGCCCGTCAATTCTTAGGTCGACAGTTTCAAAACTTTTAGAATTATTGAGCATTTGAGAGGTGAATGTTTTTTTTCATGGGTAGTAAATTGGCGAAGTGAGAAAGCGGGTGTTCACTAAAGCTTTTTTGTTAAAATTTCTGTAGGCA
The DNA here is from genome assembly GCF_964340395.1 of Glandiceps talaboti. Classification (NCBI taxonomy): domain Eukaryota; kingdom Metazoa; phylum Hemichordata; class Enteropneusta; family Spengelidae; genus Glandiceps; species Glandiceps talaboti. Next base: position 9,610,668 of record NC_135549.1, on the reverse strand, counting down.
AAAATGAAGGGCAACTAAGTCTTACAAAATGTTCTACTGTCCACATGAAACAACAGCAAAAAGTGTTATTGCACGTATACATGTAGTATACACGTACAAATCTGAAGGTGTTAAGTTTTATGTGAGTTGGTATCTGAGTGGATTTCATCATATACTTCTCCTACTTCTATATGATTGAAAACACAACTGTGGAGTTGGGGGACATTGTGTAATCATCCATAAATTTCCAACCCATGTGTAATGTGTCTTTGAGAGCATAGTGTTAATAGTTGCGACGACTACTAGTCTGTACCATTTCCCACTTCAGTGTCACAAGGAATGCATCTCATACTTGAACCTAACGCTTTCAAAATGGAATTTATGGTTTATTTGAGTTTAATTTACGAGTAGGATTCCAAAGTCAGGGTCTTGAATGTATAAATTCGAGTGATGGTAATGGGATCATGAAAAAACATACTATTTGTAGTATCACATATGGTTTAGATTCACACATATAATGTGTAGCTTTTCAGTTTACTTCTTCCCCTAATCCTACACAACCTTTAGTATATATCTTATAACTTGCATCTTCTCTGGGAATGTGAACAAGATGACTCTCTTGTCATTATCAAACGTAGAAATTTAAAACTGTACATGGTAGACGCCAGCTAAGAGTTGCATATAGAGACAGCCAGTCACCAGTCGGTTAATCTAAGCTGACGTCTCTCATTTCTTGTAAAGTTGAACATTGTACTTTCTGGCGGCAGACTAAACTGACTCCCAAGACAGGCATTTGCTAGTACATTTAGTTTACTGGCTACCACTTGTTTAACATGTCTGCGGTTAGTGTCTTACAAACAGTGTCCGGCTGCAACTGCTTTAAAGGCCCATGATTCGGTCCCAGGTTCTTGCATTTGTATATCTTATCAGTAGAGTTGTAAGGATTACATAGGACTTATATAAGAAGAGACTGAAATAAAATTTGATTTTTAGCAAAATCTGTGACATGGCAGGCAAATCGATGAAAAGGTTCTACAGAGACTAGTATAGACGTTGGAAAGTCCACAAAGCTATGTTAATCAATCAACCCCAGTAAAAGTACATCCCCGACTATTAAATCAGTGATGTAGGTGACCTGTACTATAAATGAAATCTCCTTTTAGATAATCAAATCTGACAAATCTCTGCAAAGTTGACAAGTGTAGTCAGGACAGTCGCCCGCAAGACAAACAGAAATTTGCCTCAAACTTCAATACTATGACAGCTGGTCACTGCCATCAGACTGAAGACTAGTTTGTTGAAAACTGTCTGTAAAGTTAGGCTCAGTTTTAATTAGGATTAACATTTATATACGTTGTCCTATAGAGATGTAGAAAAAGAGAGTCCGAGATCAAAAAGAATCTAATCGTCACAGCTCCACTGATATGATAACACGAATACAACAACCAGGGATTTGACGCATGAACCTTTTAAACACCATCAGCCAGATAACCAGTTTATTGGAATTGTCACCAGAAGTACACCAAAGTGGTGTTGACGTCATCATTTTCTTGAATGAGCTGCAATTGATAAAAATGAAGAAGTGTTGTCATTTGTCAACATCATAGGCTAGCTGAACCAGTAGCTTAGTTCATGTACAAGGCATGAAGCAAACATTTTTTTAAGTGCTAGTATATATTCCAAGTTATTGTTTTTAAAGTGGATGAGAATTTCCAGATGGGTGCTTTCTAATTTTATCGTTTCGTTGGTTGATTACTCACACAGAAGAATCAAGTGTTATTCTAATTTTTCTCTATTGTACAAGGCCCTCCCAGAGTCAGATGTAATCACCAATTGTCTGTGTAAAGGATTTACCTTTTGGCCACATAGTGGGGTGTTGTGATATGTCCTATCATAGTTGCAACACATAGTGGGGTGTTGTGATAGTACCATGTACCATACTTGCAACACATAGTGGGGGGTGTTGTGATACCTGAAGTATCACAATTCCAACACAGTTGGGTGTAGAGTTGGGTGTTGAGGTATTAGTTCCACACTAGCAGTGGTATTAAAGCTGATAATTAACAATGAGAACAATGGAGTAATAATAATTAGCCATGCTTGTCTGATGAATACCTGGCTCAAATGCAATAGCCACATGCAAATACAACAGCAGGATATCAGACTGTTCTTATCAAAACTGTTCTTGTCAAACCATGCTGAGTAATACAAGTCTCTGCTGTTCCAACCTGCTGAGCCAAGTGTTATTAATCCAAGTCAATTGTTTACTTTCCCTGTGTTTGTAACAGGTTCCGTTCGTCCATGGTCTGATGTCAGCAGTAGTAATATTCAAGGGGTTGTTAGTAATTATGTAACGTCAGTAATTATAAAAGCATATGCATATTTTGTCGATTGAGATTGCTGCACAGGAACTTTTGAGTACTTGAAAAGTTTCAAATTTCTGTGTATGTAGGTGGATTCCAATTAATTAATTCAGTCTGTTGGTTTGTTTTGATTAATCGGATTGACTTCTCTAATTTCCTTGCTTGTGTTCGGTTGGGTTATCCCACATCTTGCTGTGCATGGAACTGCTGCCAATATGCTTGACTGGCTACCACCACCACAGATGACTGATTCCAAGACCTAGTGCCAATGTAACTGATTTCATCGGGGAAACTGAGATGTTATGGCTGTCTTGTTTTAAACAATAGTTACAATTGAAAAGGCCACTGTTGGATATGTACTTCAAAGATAACCCTATGGCCACTTGAAACTCAGTTTGTTTTATAAGCTGGGAGCAACAGGAATCTTAACCATGTGTTAACTGATTGATGTATCTTTTACATACAAGTACACCCACTCTCTAATATCAATCTTTGGCTGAACTAACAGGTGGTTATGCTCTATGTAAACACAAAGAATCTGACATAAGGAAATCATCCATACATATATCTTCTATCCCTGAATTTCATGCTCTGTTTTGTTTAGAGGGATCATTTCATTCAAACACCATAGGGGTTCTCCATTCATAATTTCCACTGCTTGTTGAGGTAGAAAACAAAATTACTGGTTCTTATCAGTGCCTTTGTGAGTTTAACACAAAGAAAGCAGCTCCAGTAGTTTCCGGACTATATCCTGTGTTTAATATAATCCGAGTGTTTTCAATTAGATGACTTACATCTGTGTCTGACTTTTACATGCAGAAAACATACAGATGTGCACCTTATCTCTGACTGGAGTCATTTTTAAACGGAGACCTGTATTGGCATATGTGTCATTCTTATACAGTGAAAAACTTTGATTTTTGGGGTTTACAGATCAGTAAAAAGGGTTATCATTTCTCTAGATCGAATAAATAGCTTGATAATATCACAAAATTGTTTCACTGAAGCGTGTTTCCTTAGAGCTGAAGATAATGAGAATAACACAAAAGATGATGTCCTAATGATAAACCCCGCATGTCTTTCTGTTAGAGAGATGTGACCCATATCAAAGTTAATAGTCTCTGACATCCTTATAATTGATAGATAACCACACTCATTTTCAGAAAATGAACTCAAAAGAGGTTGCTGAAAAGACTGCAGTCATTGACATTTTGGGAGGTACTTTATTGTGTATTACTATCTGTAGAGGAAATGTACATCAATGGGCTTCCTCTTGTCTATTATCATGTTTGTGTTGATGGCACAAAACAGCAATTTACAGGACTGTATTGAATACTTCACAGGAAACAGTAAGACATGTTTGGTGGAGCTGGCTTCACATGTGTATTTACAATGTTGACATGACACTACCAAATAATGATGTAAATTGTCTGTACAAGTGAAAGTTACTCTGGTGTCACCTTGTAAGGTTTATTATGTGAGGTGACAGTCTTGATGGAGTCATTTGTTCAGACTGTTGTCTATACATCAGCTCTTTGTTAATTGTTTTGGCTTCATGTACCAAGGTAACTTGTCTGCTTATACTCATTTACTTCATAGTGTGAAAAGTGAATGACTGTTGATAGAACCACAGGACCAGCAATTAGACAGGCTAGAACAAAGGCTAAGGTATGAAAATTGGTTCAGTACTGTTTTTGTATCCAATCCATGATATTGGCTTATCTTGGTACATTGTATGATTTGTACTGTAAGCTATGAACCAAGATTATGTAGCTGTAACATCGTCTCAAACCACAGCCTCTTTTTACGGCACCATCCAAAACTTTTGTCCAAAACGTACTGTCAATGTGAAGTAAAGGTTAACATGCGAGAAATGATTAACATGATTTTGACCCCATTTATAAATCATTTGAGACATGATCCCCCACTCTATATACGTGGAAGGAAGACAACACAATGTGAGGTAACCACATAATTGAAACCAAAGAAACTATCACACAATGCTGGGTTTGCCAAAAATCCAATGGAAATACTCTATGTGATGGATTAGATAGCTAAGAGTGAAGGTCAGGTGATTTGTCTGAGGTCATAGGGTCAGTTCATCTGGATCACGGGATTCATGTAATAGATGTGTACAGTCAGTGATGAGTAGCAGTTGGTACCTGTGTCTGTTCAGGAAGTGGTACCCTTGTATTTAGGAGCCTGAAAGGTGGTGTGTGCTAGGGACATTGTGCAGGCTTGCCTTTGTGGCTAAGGGATGTGAAGGGGTGTGAAGAGACTTCCCTATATATGCAGCAAATACATGTATGTCTCATAGAGGTGTGCAGAGACTCAAAATGTATCTTGGTCAATGTGGTAAGCCAAAGTAGACAGGAGGGTGACTCATGACACCAATACCAACATTAAAGATGAGATTATTAAGAGATTCACTCTCACGTGTGTTTATATGAAGACATACAGGAAACTGTGAAGTAAACAAGAGAGATTTGTTGTTCCTGTTGTTGGTATAATACTTGCACTTTTTTGCTGTTCAACACTTTATTGACGTAGTAGGATGACACGCGTTTCTGATTTCCACGAAGAGGACTCTGACCGATGATAATTATTTATGTATCGTGTCAAATAAAGCATTGGTGATGACATACAAAGAGACAGACAGTGTGAGAAGAAAAGGACAGGTGAAATTTATTTCATTAAGCACTTGCTCACAATATGCTTTATAGCCACAAATAAAAGTCTGATTTGTGTATTTATAGTACAGATTTCTTGTGAATTAACATTTATAGTACACATTTCTTTTAATTAACATGTTATGTGTTATCCTATAGAACGTATTAGGTTATGAATTTGTTGGTTTTAGTGTATCCTTAACAGCTGTCAGAATCAAAGTTTTATATGATGAGAGTTGAAGTCATAGACATTGGAGTATTTACTTTTAAATCGAAGACTCTTATTAATTATGATTCAGGAAGTTCTTGCAGAGGAAAAAGATCTTCTCAGTGACTGATTTTAGCTGGGCATAACAAAGAAAATTCTTTAGGTATGAGATTGGCCTTAGTACAAGCTGTAAACTGTGAATGCTTACATGTGGTGATTCGGGAAGTTGTCTTGGAAGAAAAATGAAACCTGGCAAATTTTCACACGGCATACCCAAGCAAAGCAGAGCAGATTCTTAGTGCATAAGATTGGCCTGAATACATGTTATAAATTGTGAAAATGCTTGCATGTACATAGGAGTGGTGATGAATACAGAACTCATTTATTTTTTGCGAGGCCTCACCTTTTCTGCTGGCACAAAACCAGGAGTACAAAGTGAAATTGGCAAAAGGGGCTAATTTGTGAAATAGAATAAGGGCAAAACTTAATGGAAGGTCAAGAAAAGTCGGGAATACTTCCTTTGAAAACAACTGATTTATTTTTATGTATACAGCTACTGTTTTCACTACCGTTCAACATGAAAACTTGCCTTTAGCAGAAGTAGTTAGGTGTTCTAGTCAGAAGAAATGTATACTTCATACTAGGAAAAGAAAGCTGATATATGTATATACTCTGAAATACAGTAGATCTACTCTGAAATACTGCAGATCTGCGAGAAATTTATCTATATTTTGTTGTTTTTCAACTAAAATGTGATATCTATGAAGTGTACTTTCTCCAAGGCTTTCAGTATCTGTGATCATAGAAAATAGAATCCAAGTTATGACAAAATGAAGACACTTTTCAGCTATAGTGTAACCCTTTGAGCCGTAAAAGTTAACACCAGTAACATGGTCAAAATTGTGACTGACTAAAGTTTGATTCTGGGGTCTGTTAAAACTGTTAAATGTAGGCATTATAAGCTATCACACCAGACAGAGACAATCTATAGAATTCGTAAGAAAGTGAACACAGAATGTAACACAGATAAAGGTGACCTTCCAAGATGATTTGAAAAATAACTGACATATTTTATTGTCATGTAGTTCATCGAAGTTCATTCCACATATCATTTCCAAGTGTGGAAAGAGACACATTTCCTGTTGTCAGTGAAAAGTTACCAGTTTATTAGTAATTAAATGCAGCCACCATAACAAATCAACATAATCATATATTCAATCGTATACAGTATACTTTATCCTAAATGTGAAGGACATCAACTTCAACAAACACAACGTACGTAGCTGAAATGAAATGAACTCGGTACAAAATACAGACTCATTGTAGATATGAAGTAATTCAAACAACAAGCTGATAAATCTTTGTGTATTGTGTAATGAGATTCTATGAATTTGGATCCAGTTTGTATAGATTTAGTCTCCAGTAATGCGTCACATTGTGAACCAATTTGATGAACTACTGACATCACACAAACAAATTCCATTTTTGTGACGTACCAAAATTTTCTGTTAACCTATCCAATACTACATGATGACTTACTAGTTTTGTATTATTTTCACCCTCAACTTAAAAACTCTCTCTTTCATTAGAAAAATACCAATCATACTAAAGTAAAGTGAAATTATAGATAGTTTTAAAGTAACTGTTAATGCCCTTTCTTGATGTCTGTAGCATTTTTTTGTGTGAATACAAAGAAGGGTTCTTGTAAAGTTCACCAAAGAGACAGATGGGTGTAACTTTTCCTGCCCAGCTCATTAACGTTGAGATCAGGTCTCATAAATTACAATTGGAGTACTACTTGCTAACTTCTTGAGTGTACTCTAAGTTTCTCTTCTCTTTTACACACCTCATACCATATATATGTACTACACAGACTTATTCACACTGTTTTCACTGCAATGGGCCTTATCGTTTCTAGCGCCAAACTTGAAATTTCGTTTGAAACATCTTATATGTCTCATATATGAGAACAGAAGTGGCTTGCATATTATTTAAATGAAACATATCGATTACACATGAGTCATGCATTTACAAGATGAGAAGCAGAGTTTCGATTACTTAAACTTCGATTTCATGTTTATTACCTTAGTTTGAAAAGAACCCTGTAAGCGTGACTCTCATTGTGATCTCACAGTATAAAACGTTACATTCGGCATAATAGGACAGGTGTTCAGTGCAATTACAAACTAGATACATGTAGAGACAAATATAGTATTTAAGATAACTAATTGATTAGGGTATGAATTGACCTATGGAAGACTTTCTCATCTTATTGTTGTTGTTTTTAATCTTTAGAAATCAATTAATCCTAGGGTAATTAAGAGTATACCAAATAGGGATAAGACCTGTAGACACAAAGGGGAGACAAGAATTGTGAGTAATGGTAGACATCATAATTGCCTACAGGTAAATCACCCAGACAGACACAGAGACGGATAATTCAACTCATTCCTAACATTCTTCTTGCAGCTTAGTGTCTCTTACCCTTTTCAACACCTCAAAAATTTAATTATTTCAGACCTCCTCTTAGAGCAAAGTAGTTTTACTCTAACATGAAAAAAACATTTTTCTTCTCAACTAAGGACCAAATAAAAACATTTGGATATGGATAAGTAACAGAAAACACAATTTAAAAAGTCAATAAGTGAAGGCTAATTTTTGGTAGTATTTCTCACCTCCAAAAGAAATTTGATTTCTGAGAAACACATTCAACATAATTTGCATAACACATAGTAGCTAGTGATAAAGTTAAAAAAAGACAGACTAAATGCTTGAATCTGACTTGCCTTAGGGATTACATGTGGAAATCACCATACTATCAATACACGTATTAGAGTGATCATTGCCTTTGGCTGGCATTTGTTACCTTGACTCAAACTGAGACGCCTAGAAAGGCAGTAGTTGTGATTGGCATTTTGATATCTCTGAAGGTGTCAACTCCGAGGACGGATAACAATTGCTTGGAATTCCACTCTTTTTACATCAAGTGAAATACCCCTAAAACTTAGACACTTTCTTTTTCACCGATTTGGGATTATCTCCTGCAGCAGACCAATTAACAAACACACACACCAATAGAAACAACAAATATTAGTAAAAGGATACAAATATTATGATTTGCAAAAACTGACATGTGACAAGAAACTTGGTTTCTTGTGAGAAATTAAGCTGTGTTTGTGAATTAAGTAGTCGATGGGCCAGAGGCTTGTCAGATTAATTAAATCCAGATGTCATTCATAATAAGGGGAATGGAATACGTAGCATGTGTACAGCTCCATTAGTAGCAGCAGCGCTTTGTACAAGCCTAGGGGTATGGTTTGACAAAGTGAAAGACACCTGTCAATGCATATCATTCTGAAAACAATATTGGTCTGAGATGTGTTAGAACACCGTATTCGATCACTCTGGCGTGTTGAATTGCTTCAATGAAACCAAGCATCTCATCAGAGACAGTTTTAAACCACACAAACTACATGTATTGTCCATGAATTGTCTAATGCTATTCTTGGTACGATTATGCACTTCTTCTATGGGACTTTTCAGACGTGTTACAATTTGTTTGCTTTTATTGTATCAAATGCATTGACTATTTCAGTCAAGATTAGTATAACGGTACTTGGATGAATAAAAGCTTCTAGCTATCAAAGACAGCGAAAACAGTTAATGAACAGAATATGCAAGTGTGTACAGATATATATAGCTACTTGATTTGTCAATGAAATTAACATGCCTTATTTTGTGGGGATTTCCTCTTGTAATTCTAAGTGTGTCTGCTTACCAAGCCCATGTTTGGACTAGAGTGTATTTTGACACAATTCAGTTGGTTTATGGGACAAATGCCAATACAGTAGCAGACATTACAATGACACCGAGTCAAACACAAGCATAAGATAGTGGCAGTGTTCCATTGAACAAGTATCTATTAGCCATGTCCACACTCATAATATGTATCTAATTTCATCAAACATCATACTGACATTATCCATCATTTAACAAGTAAACAATTAGATATTAATCCCCAATATTTTTCTTCACTCGGCCAAGGAAAATGTGAGTAACATAAGGAGCCTTTTCACTCCAAGTCAAAGACAAGTAGATAAAATCTACCAGAAATCCCTGTATTTTACTTTGTCATCTTATATACATTTACTTAAATCAGTAGAAACATTGTCTCACAGTGTTGATGTATCCTTCCTATCGGCATTACTAAGAATCAGAAAGTTTGAGAAAAAACATTGCAGATTTCAGTGAGTTGGCAGCTCATTCATGAAGTACGTGTTATGTGATGGTGTCCAATGTAGGGGGAAATGATAGAGAGTGTTTTGATGTACTCATGTGTATTGATGTGAGGCACAGTGTCTATTGATTTGATCAGTGCAATGGGTCATCATGACTCATAGAATTACAAGTCACCCAGTTCTTTACATTGGGTGCAGTACAGTGGATAAGCTGTGAAATAATTGAGTACAAAAACAAGTCTGTTTTTTTAAAAGAAGGTGAATATGCCACAGGTGTCTGACATTTTGACATTTGCACGTCATGGTTGGAATCATTCACTAAAACATCAACTGAAGAGACTAGAGCTTTGTTGGAAAATAATCATGGAAACGTGTATCAATTGAAATGTCACTGGAAGGACTTAAAGAGAAGGATGTTTCTATAGGAGTGAGTTGACACATAGAAACATGTACAGATCCTACATACGTAGCTGAGGACAGTAAAAGGATGCCAGGGATTTAAAGAAAGTTTACACCTGCCAAATATGCCATGTCAACGTGCATACAATGAGAACACAGTCCTTTTTACAAACAGTGCCAATGCACTCCCAGCCTTGGAAAGATTTCAAAATAGCTACACCCTTTACTTGTCATTGTGTCTTATGGTATAAAAGTCAAAGAGTGTATGTGGGTGCAACAAACTTTTCAACCAGAAGGATATCCTATGCTATGGTTTCACTAACTTGGAGAGTGTTTCTCCAACCACAACATTTCATTGATGCCAGCACTAAACCACTTTCCATTGGATTTGACCCAAGAAAACAAAAATGTAGTCTCTCATTATAAATAAGAGACCATGAACCAGAGTTCTAATGACCCAGTTGTGTTGATTGATTGATCTGTAAAAACTCTAAAAGTGCATGACATTGACGTCATATGTCATTGTCAAGTGTATCCATTTACGTCTCATGTCAATACTGTTAGTTTATAACCTCTGTAAACTTGTTTTCCTTAATGAATATCGAGATTTAGAGCAAGGGTAATTTGCACTTTATGGAAGTCATCCTCTCCGTTGATTGATAAACTCCCCCCACCCCCACCATCATTTCTTCATTATGCTAATGATCAGCTCTCAATACTGATTGGTTTACATCTCAGAAGTGCTATTCTCTTAATACTGTTATATGATTGGCTGAAAGTACAAACTAATTAACATAGACTTCTCAGTGATTGGTTGATAATGTTGACTAAAGATCACATGACTTACTGGTATTGAGAGACTTTTAATCATAAGCTGTCTACTCTAACCAGTAAAAGGATATGACTTTTTTGTTTACAACAGCTTTAAACTATTTTAAATAGTTAAAACAGGTGGGGGTGTAAAGTAGGTAAAAAAAATACTGCAATGTGATAGGAGATGTTAATGTGAATAAATTAGCAATACAAAACATTTTATAGTTCAAAATACTCCTAATGTTCAATATGTCTTGTCAGTTTCCAGAATCACTTCACTTACTTATATACAAATAACACTCCTTTCTTACATCGGTTGAAATATGAATAAACTACCGCAGGATATCCAACAACATTGTTGACTATTTTTTCAGAAAATGAACAGTGATTGTTTGTTTAACTTGTTTGCTGCAGAGATGTTCATAGTGTTAAATGATGATAAACAGTACACACATTGGCACAAAAGAAAAACTGGCCTTGGCCTGTGATATCTTCTTTCCAGAACATAGTTAGCTACTTACAGTGTTTGTGGAGTGATTCTTTCTTTCTTTCACAAGCTAATGTTTGTTGCCTTTGAGAAATTTGTCTTTGAACTCTAACAACATAAGATAATGTTTTTCTAACACAATAAATCATGGCCACAAAAGCAGGCCAAGGTTTCTGTCCCACCTTAATGGTTTTGGTGATAAATTTTCCAACCATTATTCCACCGAACGAGAGCCCATCATTTCAACATAAATTAGAGAAATTGCTGTAGTGCTGTGCTGCACGTAGTTAAGCCTAAATGGTGTTGTGAAATTTTCCCTTGCAACATGTTTAGCTTACTTGACTGTACAGCCAATGTCCTTGACTGGTTGCTCCCAAAGCTGACCAGAGTCAGCGTAGCATCATCTTATCACACATTAATGAGATGGAGTTCAAAGCATAGTCATTTAGGAAACATATGGTTTGATCTTGAATCATACTGTTTTCAATGTGTCAGTACATTCACTTTCCAAGATGAATTGATTCCAAAAGTTTTGGCAACTTGTCAATCATTGCATGATGCTTTCTGTTGACAACATCTTAATATGATCCAAGTTATTTCACAGATGTTGAAACAATGGTAAGAACTTTAATAACGTAACTGAATTACATTTATCAAGACATTTCTTGATTTATGAGTCCTTTAAGTTCATATGTCATGCAAACTTTGTGTGTGTTCTGAGGCAAAGCATGGTCTTTTAGCAGAAAGGTACATGAATAGGAGAGAAGAGTGTCAGGCATTTTGATATCCTACGGTTGGTAAATGATGTGTGTCTCTCTCTAATCCCTTCCACCTGTAGAACAGCTCTAGAAACAGGGTTCAGTACTTTTCATCTGGTGAAAACTTGCTGCGTTTACATTGCTAACGCCTGCAAACATTTATTTTTCTGAAATTCTCACGCCCTCCGCACCCTCACCTCTCAATTGCCTTCAATCCTCAAGTTCAGTACAATTGTTCTTGTCAATTCAGAAAAAACAGCACTGAAGCATGAGTTATTATTCTGAATAGTGCTTGATTTGTCATCGTACAACTATTTGTTGTTTTTCACTAGAAGACAAAAAAAAAGTGTTTTTACACCGGTAAGCCCTGGTATCTATTCAAACATTTGTCCTCAGCATGGTTCCCAATCATTTCTAATAGTCCTCTAGGTTCATAAGCTAATGAGAGTATGATGATAGAGACATATCATCACTGCCAGTCAACAATGGATTCCCTATGTTTGTCAGGTTTGTGCAAGTGTTACACTTGTATTGAAGTCAAAAGGGGTCATCTACAAGAGGTTTTCAAAAAACACTTGTACCATATACTAATCTTTGTATGAATAGGTTAGATCATTTACTGATAAAACAGATGTCTGTTGGTTGTCCCTTTCCTAGGAAAAAAAAGGGAAGCAGGTCTTCCGTTTTGAGTGTATTTTATTGCTCAATTGTACATTCATTTGTATCGTACATGTATATAATAAATTGAAGCATAAAAAGTAAAACAATGGACTAATGACCCCATCAAGCCGTTGAAAGGACTTCAGCTTCTTTACTTCAAGATGTAATCTTTGATATTTGCCGCTATCTTACACTTGTGCACACTTGAATAGGATGGCATGGATTGAGTTAGGCTGGTTATCAGTGCTTTTGTGCATGTGCATGTTTGTTTCTAATGACTAGATGAAACTTCTCTTTGTCTAGCTGTTTTAAATGTATTTACTGATCAATTATAAAGTTCATGTTCTGTGCACAAATCGCAGTCACAATTGTCTTGTCTGTAACTGTTGTCAAGTAGATGGACTGTGTGTACATCAAGAGTAGACAGGTGTCCACCATTTCAAGTGTGGTAAATATTGAAAGTCTGGACTAACATGTCCAACCAAGAGCCAGTCTCTAGCTCTCATGTCACCACTTGTGTTTGGTAAACAAATGTGTACTGTTATGTCCTAAATGTGTAGATTCTGGACTAGACAAACTTTACTGTTTGACCCAAGACTTGACAACAGGTAAATGTGTAGCAATGCAATGGGCATATATGACTTTCAAAGATGTCAGTAATAAGTCAAGACAACTTTAATACTAATTTTATTATCAATATTATTTGAAAAGAACCAGGTTTAATTACATATACCTGCCAGTTTAGTCTAATCAAATAAAGATTTGGTGATTTTGAATTATTCCATCCAGATAGTGATGAATTATATAGTTACATTTCTGCCTGAATGTTAAGCACGCCTAGCTTTCTCCTTTATTTGGTTGCTAAGTTGTTGTTGAGTAGTTTTTGAAATTTTTCCTTTGATCTCACAGTCTGATAATTGCCTACTCCATGCAATGTCAAGGTTTGATCTAGTTGATTGCAAATGGCTCCTCTCAGTCTTAAAAAATTTTTCATGGATACTTCTGTACTTATCCGACTCTTGCTCAATCCACCATTGGTCAGAAACATTTTGAGGATGGATATAGTATGGTTGATGTCAAGGCTTTTGTAATATATGTCTCTCTACAGATCTTCTCCAATAATACATTGTGTGTATATATCCATGTAAAGGGTCAATCAACAAAGCACATTCCATACCTTCAAGATGGTAGACCTGGATAGCTCAGCCTTTCTGAATTGCCTTTCATTTCTATTTTAGCTCAGATAAAATTTGTTTTCATAGTTGTCCAAAAGAGAAACTGAATTATCTGATGATGGGAGAGCATTTGGGGGAAATCAAAACATTTCTGGCACAACATGCATAAAGTCACCATGTGAACATGGTCACATCTATAAAAAAAGCCATGAGCCATGCCCTGAATTGAAACATAACTGACCCTATTTTTGAAGTTAACCCAATTTCTTCGGTCAAATGGAATTTCTGGGGTCCAAGTACAACATACATGTCTCAGTTATTTTACCTAATTTAACCTCTGGCAAATTAGGCCATAAATTGATCAGCTTCAATAAATATTATGATAGTTGCAGTCCTGCCCATGACATACATTCTCCTCAAGAGTTTAGATAGTTAAAGGTGATGTGCAGCTGTTTATGTCTAGTAGTAACGATGTATTGGTGTAGAGAGCTAGGCTTGGTCATGTATGATCTAGCTAACAGCTATGTATACCATCAAAGGTGTCCAGATTGAATGGTCGATACACTGGACTTTGATGACTGATACCGGAAAGTGCAAATTATCAATGTTGCTGTGGATTGGAAAATGTTACTACTAGTAGTTGCTTCTGTTGTAGGAACATCATATACTTGCTTTGGTAGTTATCAGAAAGTAAACCATTACCATCCTGAAATTAAATTGTGGTATTATTTTTATTATAGGAACATTAATTTACCAGCATTTTCTCAGTAGTCACTTACATGAGTACAAATAAAAACCAATAATGTCCAAAATAACTTGTGGTATTATCTTTATTATTAGAGGGGCAATTTACCCTCATTTTCTCAGTAGTCAGTTAGGTGTTAAGAATATAAAATAAAAACAACTGATGTCAAGGTAATGCCAATTCAAGATAAAAATTGAAGTATCCACTTAACCTATATGAACTTCTATATAGTAAATCCTTAAATACACATGAGAGTGCGTGCTCAGGTGGCTATGTGTACTTTTATCAACTACTTGTCTTCTGTCTTGGCGGTGTATCTCTGTGTTTTTGTCGCTGTCTGTGTTGTCTAGTTCAAAGTCAACCAACATATCATTTTATATTGCCTCAAAAGAAACAAAATATAATATATATGACATGTCGACGCCCGTGATTACTGTTCTCTTGAACTTGGTAGTACATGTACACAGTAATAATAAGGCCAATTACCATTGCTTGTTTGTAACAGATTTTAGAGGTGTGTATCTAATACATGTGCCATTGTAGTGTAAATATTGACAATTTTGCAAGGTTAACAAGTTTTGTCTTCAAATTTAATAATAAATGTATACAATTCACCTCTTTTGAAGGAATCAGTTGCCAGATGTTAACAGAGATGAACTCCCAGGTACTGATTATAGAAATACCATGCAGGTATACCCAGTGTGGTTGTGAATGTTGACACCCTTTCACCTGCTGGTGGTGAAAACATGTGTCTTCAACTGCAATAAATGCATATATTTCATCATTTGAGAAAGGATTAGTTGCCAAACTAAACAGTTCAAATACCAATAATACCCATCAAATGTTTCATTTACACAAAGGGTTTGGTCTGTATAACTGTCAGGGTGGCACGCACTAAGCTATCCAGAATGTCAGTTATGTAGCCATTTTCATGGGCATGACGTCATTAGTAATTGACACTAATTAGTGTTCAACAAATACAATTGCATGCTTCTGGACAGGTTTAAAACAGCTGTCATCAAGCCACTTTAAATTTATAGATTTCTGACACTAATGTATATTAATTATTAGAATAACTATTGAAGATGTATGTGCCATTAAAATGGTAATACAGATCCAACAGACAAAGTATTATTTATAATATATATTGTAATATGCTATATATATATTGTTGTGACTATTTCATACAGCTGATTTCGTACAGGAGATAACTGATGTAATATAATTCAACTTAGTACCATTGCTGAGCTGATCATGGCAATGTTCAGTCAACCCTTGCTTACTAAGCCTAAGGACTGTACAGAATAGTTTAGTATTCAACCTAACTTTTCATTATATTGAGTTTTTATTTCGTGTTTCATATTAATGATGTTGAGAATGATAATGATCCTGTGTTCTGTATAAATTGTCATTTTTATGAATTTATGTAGTTTTGATATAGTGTAGCATCCTGTCCACATGATTAGTGAGGTCACCACTTGAAATTGTACAAAAAAGGGAGACACTGGTATTCTCACCCATATCTTCCTTATATTAATATGCGACAAAAGTGACAATAAATGAAGAATTCTTCAGGGACATATGGTAGAAATATTACAATTAGTTACAGATATGACAACTTAAATTACATATGAAGATATTTTTACCAAGTCTCATCATTCATAAATTGACATGAAAGCAATCCATAAATAGTATGTTGCACGCATGTGATTATTTAGATATTTCACAAAAATACATACAGTTCATATTACTCATAAATCAATTGATGAAAAATTTAATTTTTTATAATCTTAAGAAATGAGATATAAATCAAATGACTGTAAAATAGAATGCAGATAATTGATTTGTGTTGAGTGAATGGACCTTTTGTGTAGTTTCTTCACCATCACTTTTCTGTCCGGTGGGTGGGGGTGGGGGGTGGGGGGGGATATCAGTCACACCAGTTGCACAATAGGAGAGGCCACCTTCATCAAGTTTAGTCAGTATTTGCTAAACTACCATTGAACCATTCTATATGAAGCTCTAATTTGTAAGAAGCCAAAGTAGTGTGTAATGTGCAGTCTATAACAAAAGATAACATTTTGTTATCGTTTGTGAACATGATGTGTTTTCTTGTGCATCATATAGTTTGTGATTGAAGACACCAAATTTTGGTGTGTCAAAACAAATTGCTGTTCATCAATGGTATGTCAAATTGGCTTAGAGGGCAGGTACATGTACACTACTACGTCACTAGTAACAACATTTTTATTGCAGTGATTGACAGCTATGTTCTTATCAAATTATTTCAGATATGGTAAAAGTTACATTCTGTTGTTCACTTTAGTAGATATATTAATGTCACATTTTCCAAATTGATGTGTGATATATTGCAATCTTTTCCCATATCATTTCTCATATTCTGCAAGGCCATCAGAAGATTGCAATATGCCATTGTTTCAGATACCTAGAAATGATTGTTGAGGTATCTCGGCTAGTAAAGTAGCATTCAAATGTTTGAATTTGAAGATTCTGTGGCCAATGTGTGCAAGTGTGATAGCCATTACAACTATTGCTTAGTATGTTTTTGCATGGATAATGTAATGATAGCTAACAATTGTATTTGGCCTTGTCAAGGTTAACATACTTGATACTTAGAAGATTCATTCATAACATCCCTGCTGATTGAAATTAAAACCACATTGTGACTGTGAACACACTTCACAGCACGTAGCCACTGTCACCTTTGTTATGAGAATTCAGCCAGAAATACACAGAATGGATGAGCGTCAGCTGCAATCAAGGACATGAATATACATGGTTAACTTGCCTGGAGACACCACGGGTGTCATCTTTCTGTACATGTAACTTGCCAAGGTGATCATATATGTACAAAGGCACATACGCATCTCAAAAGAAGAGTATCAAAACTACACCACTGTGTTCATTCATATTCTGGCTAACCAATTGAAGAACATTACACCGCATTACCATGACAATGCTTGCCAATCATAGAATATTGAATCATACCACTGTGATGGCCAGCCAATCATAGAACATTGAAACATACCACTACGATGCCTACCAACCATAGAACATTGAACCGTACCAATGTGATGGCCAACCAGCCATAGAACATTGAACCATACCATTTAATATGATAACCAACCAATCATAAAACATTGAGCCATACCATCATGGTGGCCAACCAAACATAGAACATTGAACACTCCATTTGTATGTGATAGCATACCAACTGTGGGACATAGGACATACATACCACTGTGAAAGTATTCAGGCCAACCAACCACAGATTGCAAAAATACCACCACTGGTGTCCTGGCCAACTAACGGCTAATCACACTCTACAGTTGCAGTGTGACTACCCTGGACAGCCAGCTAGTGGCAGTCCAAAACCAACAATGATACTAACGATGATGTATGCCATATGAAGAATGATCCTGATGCAACTATGCATTGAGAAAGTGTCCTAGTTCAATACACTGTATAAAATTGATGAGTTGTGCCTGTAGAAAGACATAAAAACTGACTGGCCTTGATGTTGGAAATATTTCCCTAATTGCTACTTTTTGTCTCCTCACTCCTATGACGTTAGATGTGCTCCAGGGTTTATCCAATGTTTACTCATAAAGGAAGCCTGGTTTAAGCTAGCGTAACCTTGTCCTAGTTATGCACATATAGACACCATCTCACCAAAACAGATTTATCAAAAAGAAAATGACCAGCATATTACATATCTGTCTGTCATTAGTGTAGATCTGCTGTTTGTTCAACACTAGGCTACAGTGAAGTGAATGAATTCTTTCTTTCACCTTTCAATGCCTGATATTGCATATAAAACTGCTATCATTACATTTAATTGGATGACCTATATATGATATGGCTGTGCATAAAACCAGTGCCTAGAAGAAATGAATGCATCTGTTGTACAAAATGAACCAATATTATTAAATTGATATCGTAATATGCAAGTATAATTGGTAATTAATATTTAAGTATAATGGATGCAATTGACATAGTCTTCACAACCTTGAGATTGGACGATTCCTTGTTACATGTAGGTAGCAATGTCTGAAAGCTGAATCTATGACTCCACTACACTCTTCTCACCATAGCCTGTCAACTCTAATGGCTGAATCTATGACTCCACTACACTCTTCTCACCATAGCCTGTCAACTCTAATGGCTGAATCTATGACTCCACTACACTCTTCTCACCATAGCCTGTCAACTCTAATAGCTGAATCTATGACTCCACTACACTCTTCTCACCATAGCCTGTCAACTCTGATAGCTGAATCTATGACTCCACTACACTCTTCTCACCATAGCCTGTCAACTCTAATGGCTGAATCTATGACTCCACTACACTCTTCTCACCATAGCCTGTCAACTCTAATAGCTGAATCTATGACTCCACTACACTCTTCTCACCATAGCCTGTCAACTCTGATAGCTGAATCTATGACTCCACTACACTCTTCTCACCATAGCCTGTCAACTCTAATGGCTGAATCTATGACTCCACTACACTCTTCTCACCATAGCCTGTCAACTCTGATAGCTGAATCTATGACTCCACTACACTCTTCTCACCATAGCCTGTCAACTCTAATGGCTGAATCTATGACGCCACTACACTCTTCTCACCATAGTCTGTCAACTCTAATAGCTGAATCTGTAAGTGTGCAAGACTTTGCCATGTACATATAGTATCTTCTGGCTGGATCTCTGGTTCTGCTGCAGCTGTATGTTCACCACAAGTGAACAGTGTAGTTGAGTCACAAATTCAGCCAGTAGATATACTTACTGTTTTGATACTCAACTACACTTTGTCAATTCACAAAACCTTGCATACCCAATATTGATTTCTAGTGAGCTCTGTAGCTGCACTACTTCAAAATATAAGACAAATATCCTGCCAACCAAATTATGCTTGCCAAACCTACCTGTGACTATAAATCTACACTTGTGTCTGGACATTTTGATGAAATGTTAGCTGAAAGGAGACATATGTACAAGTAGAACCAGACTGCTTCAAGAATGCTTGGAGCAGTACATGATGGGACATTAGCAAACATGTAATCTGAATGTAAAGATGTTGAAACAATGTTAAAAGTATAAGTCAACTTAAACCGAGATAGACTTCACACAGTTCAGTATACTTTACAATTCAAGTCAGGAGTTAGGAAGACATTTCTTAGGAATGTAGTATTAGATTTTACTGTACATTTTATTCTTAATTACATATCATAATTTTAAAAAGGAAACCGTGGTTTAAAAGCCACAGATTTCACTTGATGGCTGAAAGCTTTTTACCATCTAAAACAAGAGAGTGTTTCCTCTCGTAAAACCTGTGACTTTTATTGGAGACTTACTGTTGTGAGAGCACTTTTCGTTGATGACTTTTGTGAAAGCATTCTTAGTTGGAGGGAAATCCAAACAGCACACTAAAATCTGAACATCTGACAGTATCCACTTGGAGTGTTTAGAATGAATCGTTTACAATACTGACATTTGAGTGGCTGGCCTTATCTCTCCTTTTATACATTAATGAACACTTTTCCTCCTTAAATCTGCTGAAGGGGGAAATGTGTGTTTACAAAGGTCCCAAACTTGGCTCCATACTTGTATGACTGTAAGCCATAACAATGTATTTTATCAGTATGACATTTCTAACCCTCTTTGTTGAACACAAACTACTGTTATAACTGCCTGTCAATCCTGATAGAGCAATTTCTTTCCTATTTAATCATGTGAATGCATCAACTTTTACTTGCCTTATTTCAAAAATGTAATGTTGATGACAACTCAGGCATGTATAAGTAATTGCTGATGATAGCATATTACATACATATGATATATTTGTAAATTTTGATCATTAATCATCATGAAGTAGATATACATCATGGAAGAAAGTCATCATCCGGAAACAGTTATGTGAGGTTCATTGCCCTGATCTCTAGTCCTGCTTTAACCCTTGACAAGTATAGCTGATAACTACACTGTACTGTTTGATGTAGTGGGCATACTCTGCTTGGACTAAACTAAACACTTCTTGTTTGTTGGGTTACAGAAGGGTTTGTTTTGTCTAGAATATTACATGTGAGCCAGTAGCCACTTATATCAAATAGGAAAATGTGTAAACTTAGCTAGTTTGGGTAAAATTTGCTTTTTGTGCCTCCAGGTTACTGAGATGTGGATTCAGCGAAATTCACCTTGATACAGCTGTCTTCACATGACTGACTTTTAATCTTAGCACCCTGTGATAACATGTATGAAACTAGTCAAGTGCAAAGATAATCTGATAAAACGCCAATGCCAGTATATGTAGTACAGGGATCAGCTTTATAACAAACTTTACCTTGACTTTTAATCAAAACAAAAAATCTGTGCGGCTATTGACTTTGAAAGGAGAGAAAATGACGTGGTTGAAGAACACTGGGTTTAAATATGGAACCTAGAAGGAGACATATAACATTAGGGTTGGTATTTTATAGTATTATACTGTTATGTGCTATAAAATGGAGTCATGATGGTCCAATGGTTAGATTGGCTGGCTTGGAGTCTGCAGGTTGCAGTGTCACGATAATCAAATTTTTAGATTGGCCGGCTTGGAATCTGCAGTTAGCAGGTTTGAACCCTGTTTCTGAATGGCTAAAGTCCTTGGGCAAGATTTGAACGATTGTGCCTCAGTCAACCCAGCTATATAATTGGGGACCTGGTAGGATAGACGTTGCAATGTGAATGCTTAAATGTATGTACTTATAATGGCTGCAATGGATTGTATACTCTCCAGGGAGTTGAGGAAGTATAAAGGGCTGTTGTGCCGCTGTAGATCTGTGCCAGGGGTAATAATTGTAAAGTGCTTTGAACACAGTATGGAAAAGCCGCATATATAAAACCCAACATTATTATTTATGTTTCAATTTCTGGCTAGTGAGGACTTACTCTTGCAAGAGAATAGAATTGCCAACAGTTATAAATTCAAGGACTGCATTTTCAATGTACCATATCGTTGGCAATGACTTTCATGATTTTGAAATTGCCTACCCATGAAAGCCAGGTTGTTTTCAATCAAGCAGTTTGTAGTTATAGTCATTACTTTCTCAGCCCCAATTATTTCAATATACTCCAAAAGCTTATTGAAACCAAAAACTGAACTGAGAGTTTTTTATTTGCTGTTTGGGAATTAGATGATCCTGTGTACCCCTTCAGGTCATGCATAAAATTACATAGAATAAGCACACATAATGGAAACAATCAGATGGTGAATTGATATTAGATATTTTGTCCTTGACCACGACGCCGGATAAGGAGCTATAGTTTCCCCCTATCAAAAGTAATTGTATGCTTGGATACTGTGTATCTTTCTCTTCATGGTTCACAACACATGAAAGAAATTGTTGATAAGAACATAGAGGAAAACATTTGGTCCTTCAAGTGTAGTGATTATACCAAGGACAGTAGTGCCTCTGTCTACAAGATCTACAGAGTTGACCAGTCACTGGTGCTCATTATAGTGTCGGCATGTAAAGATCATAGCTATGTCTTTGCTCATTAGTTGGGAAATAATAAAAAACACTGATAAAGCACTGCGGGGTTATTTGTATTGATAGTTCCGATAGGTCACAGCAAGTTAGTCACCTGAAAGTGTACTATACTCATACTGCCGTTACTTGCAGTAACATGCTTTCACATGGGTTGGAATTCATAGATAATGAAATTTGGACTAACTATCAGTGCATACCCATACTTTTTTTTTTCTTTCTTTTTTACATACCTATACTTGCAATCGTCCAACCCTAAACTTTTCTACAAAACATTCATAGCTATATTTTGATATATATAATTACTAGGTTACCATACAGCTTTAGTATCATGAACCAGTTGATTCAGCTGATGTATTATGGGATTGTTTCATGCCAGACTTGTAGCATCCATACCATTTTGGTGTTGAAGTGTGAAGTATGAGACATGAACTTTTGAACTTAAAGTGATTCTAAGTCAACCAATGAAGACAAACAAACAACTGCAATATGGAATTATATACATGCAGTAAGAGTGCCAAGAATCATAATATAGTGTGTATCATTAGTGTTGACGTACTAGCTTAATTGAAACATATATGGAAATAAATAATTTATGTGACATCTACAGTACAGGTAACCAAGGATGCATAGATACAAATGTTTTGATTACTAAGTATTAGAAATGAAAACCTGAAACTTTCCATAATAGTAGGAAGGATTTTGCAGATGATATTGAAATTACATTGTTATAAATTTACTTAGTACAAAACAGGTATGCGAATAACGTACTTTGAAAATGGTTTGTATCATTATCCATGTTTATACTTATGTATGGATATATTGTATCTTTCAGATCATCGTCATCGTCACCATAGAGTTCACCATGGCAACAAAAGTTTATCTGAAGACCTTAAAGAAGTGTTGAAATCTCAGGAAAGTTTGTACAATGAGTAAGTATTCGACTCTAGATAAGTTTCATAGATATAACTTGGTGAAGACTGAATACTGTAGTGGTATGATTTCAACATCATTGTTAACCACAATCTCTTCTACGGCACAGTCCAAGAAGTTATTGTTATTTCGCAGTGTCACAGAAGAAATAACAGCTCTGGTTTGCGAGAGTGTGATTTCCAGGGCTCTTTCATTGTTGCTTGTGATCCAGGCTAAACTGGGATGATTTTACTTCATATTAACATTTACATATGTGTACAGTTAATACTGTAGTTGAGCACGTTTTGCAGTTTATCTACAGCCATAACATACTAACGGTTTGAAATTAAATGAAGAGTGATAAAAAACAGATGATACTAACATTTTTTAAAAGCAGCCCTTCACTAGTATTCCTCCAGGAAAATACTATTTATATAAAATAAATCAGTTCTCAAAATGTTATGCCAAGAATAACAAGTCTATTTCATTATATAATTGAATATTTCCAAATATTGCAAACCTTAATAGAAATATTATCCATAGATCATTTTATGATTAAATTAGTGGTAGGTCTGTAGAGAATAAAGCTGGAGCCCTCCAGCTCTGATGTAGTAGGCCGTGTTCTTTGATGTAGAACATGGAACAGCATGTGGTGGTCTCTGTCTACGTTCGTTAACCATTCATTCATACAGGCATGTTGACTGTCTCTTTATACACCAAAGTTCAACCCTGCATCAAAGGACTTAGAGTATAAAGGTTAAAACACAAACTTCATTCCTGGTGAAATTTGATGGTGTGCTGAGAGGTTTGGCAAATTTTTCAGATAAAATGCAATTGACCAACTGAATGTTTCATTGTTACTCTTAGAAATTAACACATGGACTGCAATGTTTCATGTGTGTTAATTTAGTGTAGGTTCTAATTCACCAATACCCACCATCTCTCTTGTTAGGATCATAGAAATTCCTATCAAATGGCAGGTCTTGAGGTTAATAGAAAAAACTAAAAACAGTATAGACAAAGTCCACTCCCTGGAGTGAATACCACCTGACCCTAACCTTCCTTAATTGAAAAGTTCACCTCTCTTCTTGTGTGGCTGCAGGACATTACATTTTATTAGGAAAGGTTCTGAGATAGTACTGGCTAATGAGTTACAGTATATTTTGCTGTTCGTCTCCGTCCATAGTCAATACATGACCCTCTAAAGACATAGAGGTGGATAAATGATATATGAAACTTTCAGACTTGTATCTAGAAAGTGAGACCAGTGGTGGATGTATGGATACCAGTAACTCATCACCTTGTATATCGCTTGATACATTGCTGGATTTGCCCAGGTGTATTGCATGACTGAATAATTGCCTTAGAGAGTACATTTGGCTAATAGTGCATTTTTTTAAGTTAAATTTAGAAAAACAATCTGTCATCAAATGTGTTTTATTGAGAAAAAATAAACATCAGTAACAAAACAAGGGATTTTGTTTATGTAAATCCATTGTCAGACAAGGTGAAAATTATCCCCTCCCCCTCAAAAATAAGTAAGGCCACATTGCCCCATGCACATACACAATACCACGGTGCTGTATAGGTGCATTGTGCAACTTAGAACCACATATACAATACCATGGTGCGGTATGTGTAGGTGCATTGTGTGTCTTACAACCACATATACAATACCATGGTGCTATATGGGGAGGTGCATTGTGTGTCTTACAACCACATATACAATACCATGGTGCTGTATGGAGAGGTGCATTGTGTATCCTCGAACCACATTTACAATACCATGATGCATTATGGAGAGGTGCATTGTGCATCATAAAACCAATGGAAGTTAACCACAAAGCAAAGTTTATCCATCCCATAATCAGTCCTATAAATCATGCCATTTAGTCTTGTTGACAAAAATCAACCTTGAGGAATATGAGAGACTTAACAGTATGATTTTTTCAAAGAAAGACACTACTGTTGTGATATTAAAGAAAGAACAAAAAATGGGAGACTAAAATCGAAACATGTTGACAGAGGATTTGAAGACTAAAATTAGCCTGTAATTAATAAGACACTTGATAAGGAAAGCTGTTGGAAAAGAAGGATGGATGGAAGGTTGGTTGCGTAACAATATCAGCTGAACATAGATTGAGTCTGGTATATTCTAATCCTACTCATGTTAAGCTGGTATGATTGCAACCAGTTAATCTCTTCCAGAATGCCGTGGGTGGAAAGATTGTAACTTTTGCTGTGATGGGTCTTTCTGTAAAGAATTAAAGTCACGTCTTCGCATACTAGTAGGGTATCAGTGTATTGTTTGCCATTGTATTGAACTTGTTTTTGCTAGATCTTAGACCAGCCGACTACCTGGTAGTACCTGTGTTTGCTAGATCTTAGACCAGCTGACTACCTGGTAGTACCAGCACTGACTCATGTTTGCTAGATCTTAGACCAGCCGACTACCTGGTAGTACCTTTGTTTGCTAGATCTTAGACCAACTGACTACCTGGTACTGGTAGTACCAGTACTAATTCTATGTTTGCTAGACCTTGGACCAACCGATTGCCTGGTAGTACCAGCACTAATCCTGTGTTTGCTAGACCTTGGACCAACCAACTACATGGTAGTACCAGCACTGAGTCTGTGTTTGCTAGAGATTAGACCAACCGATTACCTGGTAGTGGTATCAGTAGTACCAGCACCAATTATCTGTTTGCTAGATCTTAGACCAACGGTCACCTGGTAATACCAGCACTGAGTCTGTGTTTGCTAGATATTAGACCAACTGACTGCCTGGTACCAGTTGTACCAGCACTAATCCTGTGTTTTGCTAGACCTTGGACCAACCAACTACCTGGTATCAGTAGTACCAGCACTAATCCTGTGTTTGCTAGATCTTAGACCAATGAACCAGGTAGTACCAGCACTGATCCCGTGTTGGCTAGACCATAGACCAACTACCAGGTGTCTTCCTTGATGTTATCTTTCTCAAGGCAGGAAATTGCGTTTGATAATACTCACCAACAACAGGCTTTGTTTTCATGTGGAATACATCATATTCCAAAAGTCTGTTTTTGAAGGTCAACCTGAAGATTGATATGAAAAAGAATAAATCTATGTTATGATAGATTATAACTAAAGTTATTCATCTTTGTCATCTCATATCACATGATATTGTACCAATACCAATCCTCACCCAATACCAATCAACTTACGTCTAGAATTCATTTGATTCAATCTCTAAAGAAAAATGGGAGATACCACTTTGATACCATACAGAGTTTAAGGTAAAGCAAGTTTAGATTCAGTGATCCCTTTTATTAATGCACAATTGTGAAGACAAAAATAATGCCCAAAAAAGCTACGGATTTGCTGTCTGACTTTTAGAAAATTATATACATCCTAAAAAATGAACTCAAAACTATTGTATAGCCACCATTTATATATGCGCCTATGTAATATGCCTACTTTCTATTTATTGTTGTCCCAGATACGAAAGTTTAAGTTCAAGTTCAGACTCAAGTGACAGGATAGCAGATATTTCAGAAAAAATAGAGAAACATCGTTCCAAGAGATCTACATCACATATAAGAAATGTTGAAACTATGGTTGTCGTGGACACCAAGATGTATCAGTACCATGGACAAAATTTGGAGCATTATGTACTTACTCTCATGGCTTTAGTAAGTATGGATCACTAAGTTCTTCTTATATTTGAAGTTGTAGTAAGTTTTTGTATATACTTTTTAGTGTAGAACAGCTTGTTCTTACACATGTATGGTTACAGCAAGTATGGAACAGTCCATTCTTTACACACAATTTTAGTAAAAAATGGATGATGTTTTCATTCCAACATCATATTGGTTGTACCAGAGTTGTACTGAGCTTAGGAGGATTAGAATCACTCTTCTTGTGATGATGCACAACATAAAACTTATCTTGTTATTGTGCTTAGTCTTTCCCCACCATAAAATTTAAAAAAAAAACTAAACTGTTCATTCTGTTTTATTTTTCTTCTAGGTAAACAGTATTTATAGACATCCAAGTATTGGAAATTTTATCAACATTGTGGTTGTTAAACTTGTGGTTCTTAAAGATGAAACAGTAAGTAGCAGTAGGAAGGTGGTGTGTCACCACATTTCATAATTCCCAAAGTCTTGGTAGCAATGGACACTACAGCATTGTTTGAGTTCCATGAATTATGTAGATTGTGATCACCTTGGAACCATCCAGTTTGAAATGGTTGTGATGTTTTGATCCACGTGCTATAGGCCTTAATCACACAGTGAGTCTGGAAAGAAGGTATCTTTCTGTACCCACTTTCTTACTTTGATCTGTAAAGAATATCTTTGTGATAGGTATGAGGCTGACTCACAATCTGCTAGTTGCCAGTTCAAACCTCACCACTTCCATTTGTTCCTCAATGACTGAAGTCCTTGGGCAAGATTTGAAACGTGATTGTGCCTCAGTCAACCCAGCTATATAATTTGGGAACCTGGTAGGATAGAGATTGCAATGAACCATTTCCTAAAGTGGAAAATAGAGAACACTCTGTACATTATTTAGTAACAAAACAAAGATGTACTCAGTTGATGGAACAGATGTGCTTTTAGACTCTGCAATCCTCACTCTGTGTTTTGTTTAATTGTTAAATGAACATGTGTGACATCTAAATTACATCTTAGAGTAGAGTCTCAAAAGGTGTGGTCTGTCCATTCTGTTTGTCTTGAGTTAGATGATCCACTTAAAGCAAGGAAATAAGTGTAAACAGGTGTTAACTGTATATATGTTTTGAAGCAGAGACCCTTGTTGTTGGAGGAGTTTACTGTAGATTTAAAGGTTTTACATTTGAAGACATTCCAGCCAGTTGTAGATGTCCCTATAATTCCTTAATATGTTTTGGTAGCAGTTTAGTTGCTAGGATAGAGGCGGTTGACATGTTTGAACACCACTTCTAAGTTATAAACAAATTTATTGAAGGTGGGCTGACATAGATTGTTTTATCAGTAAGTTGTTACATAACTTGTACCATCACTTAACTGGATTTCATGCCTTGTACATGTGTTAGTACAGGACATTTCTTGGTGTCCATCTTGGAATTCCAGACTGGAGATGCTGTATAATAGGGGGTGCCAGCTATAGTGTGTCATAGCGTGGAACCCTTAGCAGAGGATTTTTCTTGTCTTTTTGTGGGAATCCAGCTGGTGATGTTGACAGTCTATGAACATCAGGAAGTTGGGATTAGATTATTCCAGAGGCTATCCTTGGCTTTGAGTCCTTCGTTTTCTTCTCTCTTTTTTTGAGATGGATTCAAAAGCACAGATTGCCTCTAGACTAGTTAGATGTAGTATTGTAGTGTACAAGTGGGACCAGTCAGTGTTTTTTGCTATGGTTGGGAACTCTGATAACAGAATGGTAAAACTGACATAGTTTTCCAGACCATCTGTGAAGTGAGGAAACTATTGTAACTTTTTACATACTTACCATCATTTAACTAAAACAGTGACCACTGGCTCATCTACATATTAATGACGGATCTCATATCGGAACTCATTGCATTGTGGGAAGTTTATAACTAGTAGTCTGTGCCCAGGAAAGGAATACTTATAATTCAACGTTAGCAGACAAATAACAATTTGGTGTATTGGTATAAATAGAAAGAAGATAGGATGAAATCCTTCACATAGTAACCTTTATCCTACCAGGTTCCCATTAATGCAGCTGGGTTGATATCACCTAACTCTGGTACCTATGTTTCCTCAGTATTTAAGCAGTAAGACGGGAGGACAGTGTCTTGGAAAAGACCTTATTTCATGCAACCAAGACACATTGCTATGTAATTTGGTACATACAAAGACCATTGCATTTGGCCTGGAACTAGTGACAGATCTGATTAGCACCAAAGTGTAAGGTTCCATGAAGCACAGTTACATGATTAGAGTCAACATTACATTTGTAAACATCAATAGTCAACATATTAAGAATTTTCCCATGCATTCCCTCTCAGTATCTTTGTATCTCTGTGTGGGTGACAAGTCTGTATTTGTTCCTTTGGAAGTATTATAACAACAACAAATATCTTGGTCATCACTTGAATGGGAGATAGCAATGAAACAATGTAGTGTAATAATAGAACAGCTAGGTTGTCACCAAACTGTTAAAACTACATGTGAGTGTAATATATCCTATGTGAGACTTTAGTTTACAGAACAACATACCAATAGATAGCATTGTTTGTCTTGTACAGTGGTCAGGTTGTCCAGACTGATAAACTGTTGACTCTCGTTCCATGTAAATCTCTGGCTCGCTTCACAGTGAGCCAGAGATTTAAAAAAAAAATACTGTTAATTGAGATATTTTTGCTAGAAGAAAATTTGTTTGATTTTTAAAGGCCAGGGATTCAATCCCAGGTTCTCACATTAGTGTTATCATATCATTGGCCAGACAACTGTTTTTCACTGCTGAAGTTTAATCCAGATCTGAATTATAGGCCTGTTAGGGATGATCGCACAATGTCACACAAGCTCAATAAGCGAACTTCATTCATTCAGGGGGAGGGGGTATGGCGTCAATGCAATTGGAGAACTTCATTTTTGCACTTCTAACCAAATTTTGATGGAAAACTTTCATCCCATCAATGAAAATAGCTTTTGTATTTACTACTGAGATGTTAATAAGTTGATAAAAATTGACTTCTAATGTGAGATATGGTGCTGGATTTCTGGTAGTATTTTAATATGTTTACAATCATGTTTTTACATTACATTGATCGTAGTGGTGTGACTGCTGTAGTTTTCATCATAGTATATATATATGAACGTTTGATGTTGCATTTGTGAACGTTCGTTTTATAGTGGGTTTGGGGTTTTGACAGAAATGAACGATGTTCGTTTACTGAACTTGTGCGCCATCGTGCTATCATCCCTTACTAAATTTAGTACACGAACCTGGTGCACTGTTAATGTATAGAGAAGAACATGGAGAAGACATTTTAGACACTGCATACTTTTTAATTTTCTCAGTCCCAGCGAAATGAGTGGAAATTCGACTTCGGTGAAAATTTCTAAGTTTACTCTATGATGAAGCTTGACATAGTTAGGAATATTTGCTGTGCCCTCTCTGACCAGTCTAGTACTCGTCCTTTATAAGCAGCGTTTCCATATCACCCTAATGTTAATATACTATTTTAAACAGATTTTGATCACTCAACTATAATCTCATTAAATACAAAATGCAAACTGATTAGGCCAAATAAAAAATAGTGTGTTTCTGATAACCCAACTGACCGACCCTAAGTGGCCATCCCTAAACATTTTTTACATCAAAAAAGGTAAAACTATGACTATTTACTTCGATTTCCCAGTAGATTTTCTTGGCAAAGTATCTTTGGTTACTTTTTTAAAATCACATTCCAGAGATATGATTTCAGCCTATAACACCAGTCTGCATATTGTGTTTGTCTACTTCTGAATCACATAATTGTCTTCATTTACTTCTTTTACACCTCATTAACTTTTACGGAAGTATTGTGACCAACGAGTATCTTGTCTTTGGGTCGAAGTAATTAAAAAAAAGATGTAAAATAAAATAAAATCCTGACCCCTGCCTACCCTATTATCTAAAGTCATGTTACCGGAAACAAATATATTTTTTTTTTTGTCTTATCTGTAGACCTATAGATAAAACACATATCTCATTGAGTATCAGTGTTTTGGCTAGGGCTTCTCTTTTTGCAGCATGAACACTCTGGAGATTTTGGATACAAAAAATCAGTGACTGTGTACAAAGGTCGTGACCTGTATAGCAGTAACTTACCCAATGTGCATTATCTAATCAGTAGTTTTTAACAGATGACTGCAGCTGTGTGACCCCACTGTCTGACTCTTTTAATGAAACACTTCCGACAACATAATTACGTGCAGCATGAGTTACGCCAATCCTGTTGTATGACAGGAATATTTCTTACGGTAATGCTGGCATACTGTGGAAAATTGATAGACAAATTTATAGTTTGATAACATGGCACTGTACAACTTACATTATTATCTAAACACTGGTAATTCATGCCTGTGGTGTATTTAAAAGTAATCAGTGTTTTACACCACTATATTTAAACTTGTTGTGTATAAGTAATTGTCTAAACAATGTATGGCCTATCCTGTGTCTTTTGTTGAAAATAAAGAGATAGTGTTCTTGGGACCAATTAGTGTGAAATTCAAAGTAGCTTAAAATACTTGAGATGTTGTCATATGAACGATTGTTTGTGATCATTTGGAGCAATAAAAG
The DNA here is from genome assembly GCF_964340395.1 of Glandiceps talaboti. Lineage (NCBI taxonomy): Eukaryota > Metazoa > Hemichordata > Enteropneusta > Spengelidae > Glandiceps > Glandiceps talaboti. Next base: position 9,579,435 of record NC_135549.1, on the reverse strand, counting down.
AGATTTACCTTTTGGATTCTAAAACTGCTGGATCTTAATAACATCTTGACCTATTCCAAAAATTTGCACTCTGCCCCCCCCCCCCCCCCCCCCCCCCCCCATTTTCTGTCTTGATTTTAACAGAGTGGATTTGAATTTTCTTGAGAATAGAGTTATAGCAAAAAATTAAGGCTCTCTATTCCTTGGTCTAGTCCCTGTATATATGGAATCGTTACGATTTACACCTCTACTTGGTGTTCAGACTATCATTTCATAGGCACATAGTGCAGTTAATACGGAATGAAGGAATTGTCAGAAGATGAGGTGTAATAATAGAAGGCTGGCTTACACATCAATACAGCTATGTATTTAACCTTACTATTTGTGTGTTTACAGGATGGACCTGAGATCATATCCAATGCAGCTAGTACACTGCGCAATTTTTGTCTTTGGCAGCAGTCACAAAACAAAGGTGATGATAGTGACCCAACTCATGCAGATACAGCAGTATTATTAACTAGGTAAGTGAAAACTCAACAATTATGTGATTGTAGGTTTCATTGGAAGCTATTGAATGCTGAAAACCACAACTTCCATGGATTTGAATTGATGGTGCAGATATCGGTAAAACGAGGGGATTTTTAGTATTATTCGGAAGTGTTGATTCAACCAAGGGAGGTTGCAATAGAAAATGATGTGTTCAATACCTACTAAAACTTGTCTTACAACTACGTTTGTGTTTTTAATTTCTTTCATAACATCCCAAGTTTTCCTGTTTTTTGAAGTACATGTACTAAATCCAAACAATAAACTAATGAAAAAAAATAACACCTATACTACTCATGACATGTAGTGATGTGATTGTGCCAAAGACAAGTCAATGGACCTTTCTAATAAACCATGCCCTCTAGTGGTCAAGTAGAGCAGTGATGTAACTGGACAAGTCAATGGACCTTTCCAATAAACCATGCCCTCTAGTGGTCAAGTAGAGCAGTGATGTAAATGGACAAGTCAATAGACCTTTCTGATTGCTTCAGATTTGGGTGGGAATACTCTATGTAATGCAACAGCAAAACCTAGCATTAAAAAGTGATTTTTTTTCAAGCAGACAATTTTATCAGAAAATTTAAGCTGTTGTGATGTAATTGTTTTACTAAATAGACAGACAGTTACTGCGTCATAAGGTCTCTGTGACAACCAATAGACAGATATGAATCATAATGCTGTGCCAAATACTTACAGTTTCTGTGCATAGATAATGTTATGGCAGAAAATTAAATATGGTACACACATATGGTGTCTGTAGACATTGGTTTAATAATTATGCAATATGTTGTATATTGACTTGGTCATGTGGAAGGACTCACTACCACAGAAGTTCCGTGGGCAAATTAGGGATGACCATTAGTTGGGACTTCAAAGACAGAAAGACAAGATTGGTGTTGACCAATATGATGGTATGCAAATCTAGAATGTCGTAAAAGTTGGCACCAATTTTGGTCTAGATATTCAGTGTATTCCTCATTCCTCATATGACAAGTTGATATGATGAATCACTAAACACACTTGTGTGTTTTCCTCAAAACTAATGATGATTTGTAATTTTAACACCCTGAAATGCGTGTTGAAAGAATCTGTCCATCCTGAAGTCATGACCTATATATTAGCATGGTGAAAGATGAGATTTGAGGAGAGTGCAAAGGTCAACCTTGAATTAGCTATTGCAACATTGTTATCATTATAGCTACACATTGGATACAATATGACCAAAAAACTGCAAAGACAATCATAAATGTGAAAAGTTTGAGGAGGTAGATCAGCACTCTACAACTATGGAAAAAATGCTGCAAAATAAACAAAGATTCCACAAATGTCTGTCCAAGGAGAGTTTACAAAGAAGCTACTTTGCAGACAAATACATGTCATTGATGTCATCGCAGATGTCAAAAGCCACTTGTTTGTGAGTGTGTTGTCACAATTAATCAATTTTATTAGGGTAGGCTTGGTGATAATGATGACAATATGATGGTGACTAATACTGTGCAGTGCTTGAAAGCTGAATTCTCACCCCAAAAAAGAACAAAAAACAACAATCTGTTGTCACTCAGTAGACTGAAGTCTGGAAATAAAATATGCCATTGATTGTGATCAGATTCTGTTAAGTGTTGTAATACACTGTAACTTATTAAAATGCAACACATTATTCAAAGTCTTGTATAACTTTTAGGGGCCATTAATAGGCAATTTACTTCAAATACCACTTCAGAGCATTATCTAAGAATGTGAATTATGGCAGTAAAATATACAGGTTACATCAGCTCAAGGCCAGGTGTCTGTTTTGCCAAGTATTATCACTGAGAAAAATATATTCAACAAGTACATGCCAATATCCTCTAAGTTGACCTCCAGATGTAGTCAAAAGTAAACAGAGATCAATATGACTTGATAAAGCTGCACTGGTTGTAACTAGAGTATCATTTTTTTATGCAGACATTATTGCAATGATACATTCACTGAAAATCTTTGAAATATCAATAATTTGACATTGTACATGTAAAATAGGAGTAGATTGTATCTAGAAGTAGTTTAGTAACAGGTTGAAATCATTATCTCTTTCGGGTACTGATTTTTGGGTGAGGTCCTAAAAATCAATTTGATGGTATTTATTGTACCATAATATGTATATATACAGCTATACAAATACAATTTAGCCGCAGGTGATTCACTACTGTTCAAGGTGTAAGATACCAGTAAGTCATTACATCTAAATAGTTTTGAAAAAAAAAAACATTTTGGTTTCAGCTAAAACAATTTTATCATGCCTTCCTACTTGGAAAATTGATGTACAACGTACAACATATGGAAAGACCTTGTTTGTAACTAAATAAATTGCAAAAAATTCATAAATGTATAGAATATTTGTTATTGTACTTGCAAAACAGCTAAAAATGTGTAAAAAGTTTGTTATTGCAACATATTGAGTTACCAACACAGACTTGGTTTATGTTGCTTCACAATGATTTTTCAAGTAGGAAGCCATAATAAATTTTTTTTATAAATTAATAATCCAAAGTTCATACCAAATCTTCATCCATATGGCCACTTAAAATAAATAGTGTCAAAGGACTTAATGCTGGTATGAAAAATATCTTGAAAGCTGATAATCAGTCCTGCAACAGTTTCCAGTTTTATAAAACATCAGTGTAGTAGCTTCTGCTGTAACTATTACATGTACATATGGCACTTCTACACTGTTGTGTGAAGTCTTGGTAGTCCTACTCCTGAGGCAGGCCCCACCCCCAACCCCACCCCCACCCTCACCCCACCCCATTCTACCCAACTGCTTGAAATATCTTGATGGCAGTCTTATGCACCCCCATGTTGATACAAATCAAATTCAGAAATTGAGACATGATTCCCACTTGGAATACCCAGTAAAACCCAGGGAATACCCAGAGAAAACCTGTGTATTTCAGTAACTGAGCATTGAGATCTGCATTCACCCTTCTTAGAAACAGACCTGGTGGATTTAAAAAAAATTAAACTGATAGGTAGGTTCAAACCCAGGTAGTTATGGTATTAGAGAAACACAAATTACTGCTCAGCCACACACAGCCCTGACCATATACATATATTAAAAGCATATATACTCACATTGCTATGAACTTGATAAGCCAAATGTAGACATATGTCAATGTAATGTAACTATTTCTAATGTAGGAAAACAAACAAAGTTTGAAAGTACAGTAGTTGTTATTATAATACGTCATGCTGGTATTAATGCTATCATTGCTAAACCATGACGTGACCTTTCATAATACAGGAATATAGCAGTATTTGAAGTCACAGCAAGTCTTTATGATTTCTCCATTAATGAGGCCATGAGTATGTAGAAGGTGAAGATGTCACCTATATCATTTCTAGTGTAGATTTATACCTATATGCAGCATATTCCAATCAATGATAGAGGTATATTTATCTTCTGTTATATACTTTGATCTTAAAAAATCCACATGCCTATATCTTTATGAGTTTTTATCTTGTTTGTTATGTTTTCACCTAGTCTAGTTCCTATACAGTATCGTTACGATTTATACCTTCACTCAAAGTACATGTATAGTCAAGGCGCTGACAAAAGGTGTTAATTATGGTTCAACCCCATAGTGAGCAAAGCACAACAGCGCATGTCACTAGTAATAACGGGCTGTCGTCACCGCTCATTAAATATTCATTTGGTACAGCTGTTTTGACGATGTCCAATGTCCAACCAGGATTTCACTGCCTGTACGTTTAAACTAAATCACATGGAGACGCAAGATCATAATCATGTTTATATGAATGCTGTAGGAGGGAGCACAGGAATATGTGCTGATTGAGGGACTTTGACCAGAGTGTGGTTAAACCACAGTCTGGTCATCCAGACTAGTAATGCGTAAATTACTAAATTCTTTTGACGCTTTCGTACACCTCACAATGACCAATCAGACCCATCCAAGTGTACAGGTGTGCTCTAATCTACCAATTAAATTTCTCAACAAACCCTGTAACATTTACAATTATTTTGTCATCCCATCAACCCATGATATCCATGGCAGCTATGCTAGCAACTGTGTATTTCATTGTAGATATTTGTATACTGCAGTAAAGTATACCAAGAATTGCAGACTATTACACTAAGTTGTGTCGTGGAATTTTATCCATGAAGTAGGCCACTGTTGTATATTTGACTGAATTTCACCACCAATAAAGTGCATTGACCATAGTTGCATGTTTATATGCACTGTTGTCACGGCCGAGTTAACAAACATAAAACTGGCACAAGGAGGCTGGTATGTTAAACGGTGTGAAATACTGTGAACTTGTGTTAGAAACTTAAGATTGGTTTGAAATGGCCAGTGTTGACCCAAGTAATGGTGAGGTATTCACAGAAGATGATGGACCCTTGGTTAGAATGACGCCATGGTGCTCTAAAACATAAAGACTTTTTGAGATGGTTTTGACCCAAATAAGGAAGGTTATACTGATCAGAGGGTGGTCGATCAGTTGGAATGATACCAATCAAGGTGCTGTGAAACTGAAAGTTAATTTGAAATGGCCAGTGTTGACTTAAACTACTGCCAGTACTGGTGAGATATGTATTTGAAATGAAGTCAAGGACAGCTGTAGTGTCATCAACTGTAGTCAGCTTGGTACTTGGTTTGGGAGTATTGTAATGAATACAACTCATGACAGATGTCAACTTGGCTGTCCTGAGTGATTGAATGGGACATACATACGTACGTACGTGTATGTACGTACGTACATACATACATACATACATACATACATACATACATACATACATACATACATACATACATACACATACACACACACACATACATACATACATACATACATACATACATACATACATACATACATACATACATACATACATACATACATACATACATACACAACACAACACAACACAACACAACACATCAGTATTGGAATACTGTCATGCTTTACAATCAATGGCCTTCATTTACATCACATTAAAGGGTCCTTGAACAGCACCCCTAGTGACCAAGTAGATGTAATCTGCTGTCTTTCTCCGTATTCTCTAATATGTGTCAGAATGAAGTCATGGATACAGCCAGATTTCACAGCAGTAATCTTTATGAAGTTAAGTGGTTCCACACAAATTGAATTATTCAACAAATTTGAGACCATCATGTTATTTGGATAAAAATGTTCATCAATATATATTTATTGGCTTGAATGTTTCATTATTTACTTTAATTTTGCGCCCAGTGAATAAAAATGTAAACAAGTGATTGTCTTTGTAAATTAATTGTTTATGCATATATAAACCCTAAATGCTGTCAGTCTGTATACAAGTAAACATTCCTTTCTCTGCAGCATAGGTCAGGTACCTCTCTACCAGCTAACCTGGGGTATCGACTATATTACCTGTATAGTACACATGGTGGCCACTGTTGGGAAATATCGTAACCTTAACTGGTTTCCCCACTTTGTATTATCTTGTATTCTTCTGTATATTAATCTACATGTTACTGCTTGGATCAGCTCAAATTAAAAGTTAGAAAAAAATGCTGACCATACACACTCCATACCATGAAGAGAATCCTGTTTGTAGGCAATAGGAAAGTTGTAAAATACTTTGTATCATCATACACAAGTTCTTTTCTCCCACATTTGATTGGGAAACAGACTTGTTTCCACATCGGAAACTTTTTCGTAAGAATTCCTTCTTGAGGTTTGCTGTGAATGGATTCAAAAATCATTACTCCAATCTAAAAGCATAGCATCTACATCAAATACTTAATTTGTAAATAGATGTTAAAATAAGTAAACATTTCCAGGGTCTACCATTTATCAGGTGCATGTACTAAAAAAAGATACTACCAACATTACACTTTGCATCTTATTAAACTTACACACTATATCAGTTCTATCCTTTTAGAGCAAAAATCTCAATACTAGTCTGGAATTATACATGCCTCTTTAAATGAATGGCATCACCATCCAAATAGAATACATGCATACACTGTCATCAGCATCAGCCTAAAATGACTCCAGGTAGCTGAAATAATTATCTCTAATGAGTGCAACAGCCTTTGGTAGGAACAATATTAAATGTACATGCAATCCTTACAAAAAAAAACTGCCAAATATGGTCATTGCATTCACTAACCTAGTAATGTAGATTGAACTGGACAAAGCTAAGGAGTGGGAAACCAGTACATTTAAGAATTACTTAGACGGTTGTTTTCATTGTGTCTTATTTTAAGGTAATTGCAAACAGTTTTAAAAGACTTAAGATGCAGTACAGAAATTGTAACTCAGTGTGCCACGACGATACTGTAAATAAAAAAAGGGGTTCCAAAATAAAACTATGTTACTTTAGAAAATATAACAGTGTCTTGGATAATGTAAGAGTGGGCTCCCCTGAGGCTGGTCATTCATTGGCACTCATATAATGAGAGTATTCACCTTGGTGTAACATAGTCTGCATTTCTAACCCAATTATCTTTATTAGCACTTAACCAGTGACCAATACAACAGGTGTAACCATCTCATGTTTTACTGACTCATGAAAAGACAAAATTCTAAGACAAGAGAAAACCCTATGTATTAAAATCTACTATTAATAGTTATGTCATGACTCTATACAACATCAAGCGTGCAGATTTTCAGATTTTTTGGTGCCATTAATAATAGGAAATTGTTGGTTAGATTCAATGTTGATGTTTTTTATGAAGCTATATGCAAACTGTAACAGTCCCAGATGAGACAGTAAGTCTAGACAGATAGTAAATGGTATAAGAAAAATATGTAACAATCTCATTGATTCACTAAAATAGTCAGTCTGAAACATTTATTTTGTCATTACAATGGCGTATACTTTGGAGCAAAGAAGGATATTCCATTGGGCTTTATTTGTATTCTGTAGGGAAAGATTAGAAATATTAGAGAGAGATATATACTTGGTCTTTGACTCACTAGAACACTGATTTCTCAAGGGACATTATATCCACATTTTATCTTAAACTCTAATATCAAGTTCTCTCCAGTATTGTATTTTCAAAAGATATGACTTCCACCAGAAAGTGAAATTTGTTTGTATAATCTATTGTGCTGTCTTGAAAACAGATATATCAATATTATGCACAAGAATTTAAGCTTTTATAAGAAGTACTGTAGCAGTAAATCAGTCGATATATGGTGTGTGTTTTTATTTGGTTTTATTTTCACAACATCAGTAAATAATGACAACCCCACCCTCCTATAGACCAGAACAATAGACCTAAACCAAATGTTTACTAACGGATTTAGTTATGTAAATAAAGCTTTTGCGCTATTCTGTTTATGAACCATGGTATATTATTAAAACACACAAAAAGTCACAGTATTTTTGTAAACCCCACTTTTTAATCAAATCAAGATTACATTATCAAAACTCCATGGACGCTTAGAAGAAAGAGATCGAAATTTCCTTTCTTTGCTAGCTTCTTATTCCCATTTGTTTAATAGATTCTGACAACAGGATAATTACTATAGTGTGTTTGGCTTTGTGTGTTTGTGAAAGTTCATTCATGTATGCCCAATGTGTAAAGTTTTGTTCTCATAGTAGTATACTTGTATAAGAGGTATCTGTCAGGTTGCAACGATTGTGAACACTTTAATCCGATGATTAGCAAGGTAAAGAATAAAAACACAGACCTGTCAACATCAGATGCTTAGATCTTAATACTATGAAATAAAAGTGTCTTAATTTGACAGCTAAGTTGAATCCAACCACCAGAAATCTATAGAAAGCCATCGTGTCTGGTATCAGAAGTCCTTCCAGATAAAAACTCCTTGAGTGAAGTGAAATGAGGCTGAAGAAATGTGATTTGTAATTAAGCTGTGTGTAGTATTACCTTTTTACAGTGGTGAAAATCAATATGGTTACTGTCCCTACACAGTGGTCTACTTACAGGTAACCCATGTCAATATTCAGTGAAATGATGCTGAAGAAGTGAGATTTCGAACCTAAGCCCAACTATTTTCGATTTTGTGTTTCTGGAGCTGTGGGTTTGAAAAGATCTGGATTCAGTCCAAGTGTTTGTTCACATGAACACCTGCTAGTAACGGAGGAACTCAGGCTGAAAACTGATGTTTGTTATCAATCTAGTTGGTTCAATCAATGGTGTGTTTTGTTTGGTTTTGACAACAGCTACTTGTCAATGAATATGATGCACTACCTGTCAGTTATTACACATTGGTTTTCATAAAAACTAGGGATCCAGAAGATCTCAAGTGTTACCTGCAGGAGTATAGACATCATTCTAATTGTTGAACTCAGCGGTTTCACTATTTTGCTTCCAGCCAACGTAACTTTAACTATCAGCTTGAGAAACCAATCAAGGTGTAACAAAACGACTTGTTGGTCCATCTACAATGTATAACTCATTGATGAGTTAGCTCTTGTCACTCATTGTGAGTAGTGAATAACTCATTGTCACATGCTAGCTCCATTTAATAACAGTTATGTTGAATTTCATATTAGGCCAAAAATGGTTTCTAACTGAAGACTTTATTAAGAGCTCAGTCCACAGTCACTTGTGAGCTAATATTCTATTCCAGGATGATGGTAATATTCTACTATATTTTAATGAAATACGTCCACATTTAAATGACCCGCCATGAAACAATTGATGACGGGACATTACGCCATTCTTCAATATTTTAATGAACGAATATATCATGTTCATATTACGTTGCTATTCTTAGCGTGTTGCTGATTGGTTGTAAGGTATTGCCGTTGTGACCACGAATGACGTAATGTCCTATCATGTGGACGTATTTCATTAGAAAACACATTTTGGATAAATATTGTTGCAGATTAGTTTGGGTGGTTATGTTTCAGTTATATTTGTTGATTTCAGAATTAAAACGGATCACTGAAATTGCCGTGCATCTTCCACTGTTTCCTGACTTTGGTAAATTCCGGAACAATCACCAACAATGGTATTTTTTGAATATCGTAAATACCTAATATAATGTCATTATTTTGTATTATGGTCATTCTAGACTAGAGTATTACAATCCTGGGAAAGAATATTAGCTCACAAGTGACTGTGGCTCAGTCACTATGCTTTGGTTTGTACATAAATGAACAAATTAAAGTAAAATGTCTTAGAAATGTTTACAAATTGCCAAAAAACAAGTAACTAATTTTATGTCATACCATTGTGATAGCATTATTTGTAGTTTAATGAAATATTATGACAGGTTGAATATTTGCAAAATTTAACTTAAAAACCTGTGATTACTCATGTAAACATTCAGTTGTGTGTTATTTTACCCAACATAAGCCATCTGTAATTCCTATATCTTCAACTTCCTGAATATAACAGTGGGTGGTTATTCAGGACTGCCAGACATCTTTGGATCTATCTTAATCTTTAAATATCTGTCTATATAACATCCCCTAAAAATAGTAGACTTTTTGCACAAAATAAAGAAATGTGATTCCAACCTTTAATATCTGTTGTATGTCACATATGCTGTTATCTGTGGACACAATGAATGCAGTTTTCACTTTGTTGGTGATGGGTTTATGTCATTATTACATTTACTAAGTAACAAACAAACAAACAAATGTTTCTAGAATTAAAACCTCATTATAACAAAGAATGAATAAAGGGCACTTTATACAAATGGGTTATTTATAGAATGCATTACGTGTGATAGAGGGAGTGTGATAGAAGGACTTGTGATACAGCAAACTGTAGTCTTAACTTTATGGATGCCCTACATTTGGTGTTGAATAAATCTGAACAGCAGGACAATCCTCAATTCAAGGCTAAAATAGAAATTGCACTGGAAACTGGATGTAAGGTACCATTGAGAAGCTATAATAAAAAATATTGTTTCCTTGCTCAGGAACCATACTCATGTATTTTGTAGTAACTCCAAACTCAGAGCATAAATCATTAGTGTAGGATAAAATCACTCAGCCTTCTTTGGCTTGTATTGTATACAGACGTAAACTTGTCACATGTTGTGAAGCCAGTTATTTTAGTTCTTACTTAGTACCATTCCTGTTAATAGAAGAGAATAAATAAGTACAGAGGTAATTTTTTCTAAATGTCCAGATATGAATAAGCCATCTCCTCAAGCACAGTGAGAACCATGTTAGGGAAACGTGTACCATGTGTGACTGTGTTTAAAATCCAACTGTAGTTATCACCAAAACATGCTAAACCCAGACTGTACAACTTGCAAATTCTATTGCCTGTACATTATTGCAAATTTGAAAACATGCAGGAGTAGGTTACCAAAATGTTGGGTTTAATAGCCACAGTATGGCATAGTAGTAAAGGTTGCACACTCTTATAGCTGCCTGATGTCCACATGGTGCTATCAGATAGGAAATGAAGTACAGGTCTTGAAGGACAAAAATCCAGCATGTTCCATATGGAACTTCCGACTTTTTAACATGCCATTCCACTGGCTGTGATGATGTGGTCAGATTGTAAGCTCCGAAGTAGCAATGCACTAAGCCAAAGTGTGTTTGTAACATTCCTTTCCATTGGCTGTGATGATGTTGTTTGATTTTTATACCTGAGTAGCAGACACTAAGCCAAGGTGAATTAGTTGGAGTCTGATGTGAAAAACAGGATCAGTTTATCCAAGGACAAATCTATTACTGTGTCAACTCAACTAAATCCTTCCTTTAATTTGTTTGTTGTCTACCATTGTTAGCTACTTCACACTTTGATACCTAGCTGGTTTGTAGCTCAGCCTGTCATCATTGATTATGGCAACAGAGTGCATGGTTTACCGATTTCATTACCATTGTACATGACTTGTCTTCATCTTGTCTTCAGCTTTCTCGACTACTCAACAAAAGACTGTCACACATTTCAGCTATTCTCACATGTTTTCTATACATTGATACATGTAAGTCTATCACAAGATAATGTGATATTGTGAAAGTTTCACAAAGTGGAATTTCTTACATGTAATAGCACTGTGTGCAATACATCTTATTACCTGAAGGTTCCAATAGCATTTATAACCAGTACACTGAGGGCTAGAAGTAGATTTCATGTGTTTCTATATACTAGCAACCAACAGATTGATGGCTAAAGAATTAGTTTTAATAATAATAAAAAATCAGGAGCCATACAAAATAACAGTCTTTAATTTAAAGACACACATATAGTATAAAATATCTGTAAAGAAAAACTCAATTTTAGATAGAAAGAAAAAGTTCTGTCTGGTAGCACTGTACTTTGTCAAATGATATCAAAGCAAGAGTAAATACTGATGAAATAAATTTCATATTGTTGACAAATCACAAAAGTCACTTTTAAAAAACTTAAAATATGACAAATACCATTTCTATCTCTATTGCTTCTGTGGGATGAAAATGTTATCAAAATTGATAATTCAATTTTACACTTAGTGATAGTTTCCCTGTTGTTGTATATCTTTTCCTGTACTAACTAATAACTGTTCTTCTTTCTCTGTTCTGCTAACAAGGACTGAATTTACTCTGTCAGGTAACATATTCTAACAATTGTACTTAGCGCCCTCTGTTAACAGCTAACAGAAATGTCTATGTTCTACTCTAATTAACCTATGCATCTCAATTCTTCAATCATTCAATGCATGCGACTAACTATAACTGCCTTTCTTACAAAGAATACCAGATGAAAAAAAAAGTTGTGGTGGTGCTCTGATAGTCTATGACACTCTATGCTTCACAAATGACCACACAGTAACATTAGCATATAGTGAAAGTGATAGACTGTTGGGGTACCATTCATTTCTTTATTCTAGTTGCAATGCATGCATAGTCTGTTTAGCTATAAACAAGTTTTACCTAGATCTCCATTGTTTGAGGTTAGAGCTGACTAGAACTAGAAGCTCGCTAAGCTGCATGGAAATGCATGCATGCACTATTAACATTTGCATGACCTTTTTAAGAAATTTTCTAAAAAGCAAAGCATTAAAAGTTTGGCACAAGTGTACTTGTAGGTATATACTTTCATCAACTAACTAATCATAGAGTGTGCTGATGAGATATAAATTCTCCTAACAGAAAATGCTTCCATGACAGGGTGATTTAAAACTGGAACAGAGAAAGTTGCAAAATGGTGTTAACTATAATTATAAGTAAATGCAATTTAAATGTTGTGAAATTATGAAATCAATTATTATTGTGATAATTAGCCAAGTTATTACTTTTTGTTGCTAAAATGGTTTCATTATGTTTTATTTCAGGCAAGATATATGCAGGTCTTCCACAAAATGTGACACGCTAGGTAAGTATGCTGTTTTAGGTTTTACATGTGTTAGTTATCGAAAGGATATAGCATAGACCAACTGAACAAACCACCATGTCTGTTGATCAGCCACATTACATGCTACATATATGATATAAACCATATTGACATTTTAGCAACCAAATTTGACTAGTTTGACGTACGTCAGAAAACTCTATGCTGTGTGTGTGTGCGTGCGCACGCGCGTGTGTGTGTGTGTGTGTGTGTGTGTGTGTGTGTGTGTGTGTGTGTGTGTGTGTGTGCGCGTGTGTGTGTGTGTGTTGAGGATTGCTACTTACAGTTGAATAGATATATACAACAATCACTGAAAGGACACATCTTTCAAGGCAGTAAATTTGCCGATAAAAGGGGAAAGAAAGGGAAGGTAGCCTAAAGCAAGGTTTTACCAAGCTTTACATGTTTCTCGAACCATGCTACTGTGAGTACTAAACCTTACATTGCCACGGTAACAACATTTTTATTTCAAAAAAGTACTTGGTAATATCTTTAACCTGCAGACAATTAGGATCAAAACAATGAACAGAAGAATGTTGTCCTTGCTCTAAAAAAATATACCTCATAATTTGAGATCAGTGACTCATTCAAGTTTTAAAAAAATGTTTTCTCAGAAGTTTTATTCAACAAAATAAGGAAAATGAAGAGAGTGAGTATTGACTTACTGCTGTTAAAGTGAACAGACTGATCACTTAGCAAATGATACTAACAATTGCCAGGAATATTTTCTTAACATACAAGTGTGTTGTCATTGAAGTTGGCCGCTCCAATCAAGATAAACTGAACTTGTTTTTTCAACAGGGTTAGCAGAGTTGGGTACGATGTGTGATCCCTATCGCAGCTGTTCAATTATAGAAGACAATGGCCTTAGTGCAGCATTTACAATTGCCCATGAAGTGGGACATGTGTAAGTTAATACAGCATATCAAAAATCTGGGGGGAAATCTTAAAAAATTCAAATTTTTATCCAACTGTGTCCAAAAATAGACCGCATCCACTCAAATGTTTCGTAATCGGAAAACTGAAACTTCTGAGGTATGTGGAGACTACCCCAGCTTGATACTGAGCCAGGTGTATTACATTAACATCAAAGTTGAAATCAAAATACTTAAAATTGTGGTCAAAATGTTGTGATGCAGCTTTTGTGGAAGTCTAAATAGAAGTACAAATATAGCAAATAGGATGATGGAGTGTTGACATTTACTATTGATAGCATGACATAACAAGAAGAACCTACAAAACTACAAAGACTTTTAAGTAGTTGTGCTTTCATCAAAGCGTAATTTGAAGGTACACATTGAGAGATTTTAAATGATTTTCAACTGAAAACTTTCTTTACTGTCCGATACTGTGATAGTTAGTATCTGTATTTTCCACAATAGGGATTTGTTGCTAACATTTGGAGAGACACTTGATAATTTATGATTAAACTTTCCAAACTTTCCTTTTATTGTCCAATATGTTTTACAGCTGTATTTTCTACAACAGGTAATTTGTGAAGAGGTTCTGAATAAATTTGACAATATTTAATTTGTTATGGCCAATATTATGAAATGTAGCTGTATTTTCCATAAAACATATTTGGTGCAAATACATCACAAGATTCTAAATTATTTTTGACAATAATCTCTCAATATTGTGAAATGTGTAGCTGTATTTTCCTCAGAAGGTATTTGGTTGTAACCTTTAGTAAAATTCAAAACAGTTTTTGAAAATAAACTTTCTGTGTTTTCTATATATATATGAATTATAGTTTGTACTGTTCATGATTCACTTCAAATAGTCCAATTATTTCTGTGTTCTTGTTTTCAGTTTTAATTTACCTCATGATGATAGCAAAAAATGTGATCACAGAAAAGGAAAATATCACGTAATGGCACCAACTTTGAATTACAACACAAATCCATGGTCCTGGTCTACATGTAGCAGTAAAGAACTAACTGAATTCTTAGAGTAAGTCACCTTTATCTCAACAACAGCAAACACAACAACAACAACAACAACAACAACAACAACAACTGTCATTTACTTCACTTCAACAAACCAGTGTCAGATACAGAACTTCAAACTTCAACAACAACAAATCCGTAGTTATAGCCAGAAGCCAGTGTCAGATATAGAACTTCAAACATCAAAAAAAAGTTTCATAGTTATAGCCAGAAACATGACAATAATGTAGGAAACTGTTTGTGGTCTGACACTTTGCCCAGTTGCTGCTAAGCTTGCTGTGTTTTCATAAGCTTGTAATTAGTTATATAAAGTAATTGAAGGTTACATACACAGTGTACACAATTTCCTGTCACCTTACATGTTTTTTGTGTAAGTATGGTTTTATGTATTTCAATGACCTTTTAAGTGGAGAACAAAACCAATAGGGGAGAATGCTTGCCCTTCTCCCAAAACATGGGAATTTATGCCTTGGGAAAGGCTATAGTTAATAGCCTTCAGTTGTACTAAAAATAAATCATTGACTATGTAACTGTCATTGAAGTTGTGGGTTACAATACATCAGATATCTGAAAGAAATGTCTTAAAGGCCAAATTTCAGTTCCTGGGTGAAGTGGCAATCCCAAACCTAATTTGAAACATGCTTTTAAAAAAAAACATTGAAAAGTGAAGAAAAAAGTCCTCAATTTTCTGTGAATTTGCCAGTACTGTTCGGTGATGAGATATCTAGTTTGTGTTAGCCTGAAAGTCATACAGTGTATATTTAGACTGTAATGCAGACACACACACTGGCACAAAGTGGTCAGGATCTAATGTTAGAATCTACAAGGACACGCAGCCAGACTGAGACAGAAGATGTTATCGGTGATAATTTGATAATTTCTTGAGGAGCTTTTAATTCAGACATACGCTGTAGGATACGAGAATGTGCTACTGTCGGAGTTCTTGAACAAATTGTGATTAGGGTGGCCTACTTGTCAATATACTTGTGTAAGATTATATAAAGTAAACTCATGTTAAGGGTGGGCTACTTGTCACTTGCTCTAACTATCTCCTGGTGTGTTATCTTAATTGCCAATCATCTCTACAGTTACAAATCAACAATGCCTTGTGGCCATTTTCTGATCAATCAGCTGGAAAGCTATCAAGGATGGCATTCCCAGCTCATCTTCTCCAGGCACTAAGAACTGGGAAAGGTACAGCTTACCGGTTATTTGCTTACAAATCAGCTGGAATTCTACAAAAAGATGCATTCCGGCTGATCTCCTTAGATAGATAGTTCCGGAAAGCAAACCAGTTGTTTATTTAAAGCTGCAGGGAAATCTATCATGTTTAACTTTCCTGGTTCATCTTCTTAAAGTGTGTAGTCCCAGGAAGGAAAAGCTTCCTGTTTAACTAAAGATTAGACAGCAGGAAATTTAGTACAGGCTTTCGTGCTCATCTTCTTTCATTAAGTAGTTCCGGATAGGCGCTGCTTAATATTGCTTGCAATAGAAGACATGATAAAAATAAGACATGCAAGCACACTTTTATAAAACTGCATGTAACATCAATTTGATGTCACTTGCCTTGAAAATCTACAAGCAACACATGCAAATAGTCATTGATCTTTATATTGACACAAGACCTTAAAGCCCTACTGCATCTTCAAGTGTGATATTTTGAAACTTTCTTCCAAGACTTTCATATCAGAAATAAACAAACACACTTAAGTTACAGATAGGATGCAGCTATTTTAAAAGAACTTTTTATTCTTTAGGAGTGTTCATTCATAATAAACTATCATATTCGAAGTATTATCAAAACTTCATAAAAGTTAATGTACATAATCTTATTCACATGTGTTGATATTAATGAAAAGTATCGCACATAAATACTCAATTGTGTTGATCTGTATTTTTCCAACAGTCTTGGTTATGGCGAGTGTTTGCTAGATAGTCCCACAACATCTCTGACACTACCAAGTAGTCTACCAGGTGCAGACAAGGAATATCCAGTCAATAAACAGTGTGAGCTTATATTTGGTGCTAATTCTACTGTCTGTCCATACATGGTGAGTTGAGTCATATCATAACTTTTTGCTCTGGATTTCTGTGTCATCTGTTTCCGGGATTCTTCAGGGTGTGATCCCTTGTATGTGATACACATTGCCACTTCAATCTCAAAATCTCCCCTTTTTCAGTACTCAGAAAAGTTACCAAATTCAAACCATAATATTTTTCTGGTAGCAACAAAATGCTAATACAGCCAAAGAGACAGACATAAACAGAATAGAAAATACACAATTAGCATGTAACTAAAAATGTAAAAAATATAACAATGTGGTTGTATAGTCATTTAAATGAACCGGATAGCACAACAGTATGCAGTAGCCATGGCTGCAACTGAGTTTATATATATGGAGTGAGAAGTTATTGAATTATTGTCACAGGTAGCTAAATTCTCTAACTAAGTAACAAAATTGTCTCATTCAGTAGGTTTTCTAAAGGTCTTCTGACTTCCAAACAAGCAATGTTTGAATGTGTCTATTTTTTGTAAAATTTAAAGAATAGGACTGGGTAGGCTGATCTGTCTCAACATGAGTTGCAAGAAAATGGAGGGAAAATAGAAATTAGGAAACATGACGAGAGTGTATAATTTTGAGTTTGCTACCATTAATTCAACCAGTACACAAAGTCATCAACTTTAACGAAGTGCAAAATTTGTGACTAAAATGATAAGGCAAGAATTCATCAAGGGGGATGGATCATGGTGCACAGTTTGTCTCAATGAGATAAGAAAAAGACATTGTTCTCTGAATTGTTCATACCCATCACACCAAAGTAGGTCCTGTAATACAAACCTTCATGCTCAGTGTGAAAACAGTCAAACTTTACTTAAACAGCGATGATTTTAATAAAAAACAAACAAATATGAATCACATGAAAAGTAATAAGTCTAGCATCTTCATGACATAGTGTACTGTATAGTTTGTATAGAAGATGTTGTCACAATGTACTTCTAACTTTGACCTGCAGAGGGCAGTATTTGCATGAACAGCATTCTGTTAATTCTGTTGTGAGCAGTATGCCATAAATGATAACAGTAAGTGGTGAGTTGTGAAGACAGCAACTTGAATATACCATACATTGAACTGTAAAATCATCATTTCTATTGCAGAGGACATGTAAAAGGTTATGGTGTACTGGTATAGATGAAAAAGGTTGTCGAACTCAACATATGCCCTGGGCAGATGGAACTTCATGTGGACCCAATAAGGTGTGTTACGTGCATTTATGAAATGCAGTTGACAGAACTTCTTAACTTTTGTCTTTGTTTTACAACTAACATTTTACAAATAAGAATCAGTCAAAATTTGAATTACGACAGAAATTTAAGGGATGTGTTTCATTTTGATGCATTTTTTTCTTTGAAATTTTTGTCACCTTAAGTGGTGGAAAAGAATTTATTTGATGTGTCTATATTTGTTATTTCCAGTAATCTATATTCAGTGCCGTTCTTCTTTTATTTTAGTGGTGTGATAAGGGAGAATGTGTAGAAAATTTAGGAGCTAGGTCGCCAATAAATGGAGGCTGGAGTCCTTGGGAAAAATACAGTGAGTGCTCTAGAACATGTAATGGAGGTATCAAATATGCAACAAGGAAATGTACTAATCCTGTCCCACAAAATGGAGGAAAATACTGTCTTGGTAGGAGAACAAAATACAGGTCTTGTCGTACAAAGGTAGGAACTCAAATATTTCCACTACCAAATAAGTTCTTTATATCTTGAGTTCTTTAATTTATACCCAGGTTTGTCTATCAGTGGTGAGTCAGGTACGACATGGGTAGGGGATTCTGTATCCTTAATGTGTTTTTAAGCAGAAAACTATATAAAAAAAGATGACTTCAGTGAGCACAGTATCTTGACATTTACTCATCACTTTATTTTGTAGTATATATAATTGTTTAAGCACAGAATTTGTCATCATTCTAATATCTTTAGTGTCTCTTTTATTTTTCCTTCACTTGAAGCTCTTGGATTCAATTATCAGTTAAAGAATGATACATGAATTAATTTTCTTGTTTCTGTTTTCAGTCCTGTCCAGGTGGAGAACGAGACTTCAGGGAACAACAGTGCTCAAAGTATGATGGTCAACATTTTAATATGAATGGTCTACCTCCTAGTGTTAGATGGGTACCAAAATACAGTGGAAGTAAGTTATATCCTTGTTCTCAAGATGGTTTGAAGTCAGTTCTGGCAGGTTTTCCTTCAAGGTGCAATACACTCCAACTCGATCTAATCATGTTGATTTGATGTTCCCCTTTCCACTTTCTTGTTGCAGTTACAATGAAAGACAGGTGTAAATTACTTTGTAGAGTATCAGGGAGTGCATTATACTATCAACTTTCTAAGACTGTTATAGACGGTACAGCCTGTAGTCCCGATACAGATGACATCTGCGTACAAGGCTTGTGTAGGGTAAGTGTTCATAATCTATTCAACACTTGGCCATTTTCCTTCAAAATCATACTCTCAAACTTAGTTATTTTCTTGTAACCTTGTCACACATTCAAACTTTATTTTGAAGTGAAATGATAACATTAATCACTGTTTTAGTGCGTTTACACTTTTTAACACAAATTACAACTTTCTTTGTATGTTCTGTTTTTTATAGAAAGCAGGATGTGATCATGTGTTAAATTCAGGAACAAAGAAAGATTTATGTGGTGTATGTGGTGGAGATAACAGTGCATGTAGAAGAATAACAAATTCTTACAGCGACTCCAAGTATGGTAAGTTATCAACTGCTTGGTGATGCAATATCACAAGTATCAGCAGAAAGGACATTGATACTAATATGTAGGTATTATAACAGACGGTGAACTTGTTCACAGACTGAATTCTACCTAGTCATCAGAATCTGAGTGACATATTATCAGAGTGTGTTACAAACTCACTGAAATTCTTACATCCAACTTGCAGTCTTCATTTCCACAAATAGAAATGACATTTCTGTCATACCACATGCTAGAAACACTCCATAAGTAGGCAGTAATTTAGATAAAATCTACCTAAGAAACACTCAATACCAAGAGTTTTATTTGAAATATTCTATAGATTATTAGAAACTATGATGATGTGCTTGCAGGTCCTTATATTGTGTGAAGTTTTGAGGCTGTCATGACACAATGTATATATTTAGGGTGTCACTGTCACTTTTTAAGACATTTCTGCTCAAAACAGAATAGTTTGTATGAGTGAAAGCAGGAGAAACAAGCTGACAGTGTTTCATTGGTAGCTTAGCAAATCTTTATCAAGGGAGATAGCACTATCGGTTATGTTGTCTTAATGTTATGTTATGGTCAACAGGTACAATCACACCAGACATGACACGGTTGCTGTGTTCTTGACTTGAATTTCTCAGACTCAGTTGGTATTTGCATTATGTTTTGTAGTAGAAGGACTAGGCACAATCAGGGCCTTATTCATCTTGTCTTTCACTGCCACCAAAATTGTTCCTGCTTATATTTATATAATTCATGTAAACAGCATTTGTATAATTATGTGTTATACGTTTTGTACAGGTTATAATACCGTAGTTCGTATTCCTGCTGGTGCTAAAAATATTGATATTCGACAACACGGGTATAATAACAGAGTAGAGGATGGTAACTATTTAGGTAAGTATCTGGTCTTGTAGTAAAAATAACATGTCATGGACAAAGATTTTGAATTTATAAGAATTGAATTTCTTATTTTGAAAATTTTAGTTTGTATAAACATGTTTTAGTTTCAAACTGTATGCAGCTTCAAATGTTGACCTTTTTAGGTACTATTTGAGAAAAGCAGGAAAGAGCACAATATCTTATGTAAAGCTTAGACTGTTGGATTCCTCATTGTTAGGCCATGTGTTACTCTTGAGGTTCATTTTTTTTTTAACCTGAAATTTCCATGCATGTAGACTTGGTGATAAGAATGTTATTGAATTATGCAGAGTAGTGGACTTATAGACCAAGTTTCTTGTATTTTCAGCTGTAATGAATAGCAGACATGAGTATATATTAAATGGTAACTATGCAGTGAGTATGTATCGCCGTGAAATACATGTAGCTAATACTAGGATTGAATACAGTGGTTCTGATACCGTCATTGAGAGGATTAATTGCTCTTCAACCATCCATCAAGACCTTATTCTTCAGGTATGTAGTCTTCAGATGTTTTTATTAAGGGCAGAAAGGAGGTAATATTTACCTAGGTTCCTCCTACAAGTCTTACCAGATCCCTCATCAGTCACCAGATCCCTCATCAGTCACCAGATCCCTCATCAGTCACCAGATCCCTCATCAGTTACCAGATCCCTCATCAGTTACTGATTGAAAATACTTGGGAAACATGGTTTAGAATCCAGACGTGCACTTTAATTTACACAGTACCGAATGACAACTGTGATGGACACTCAGTTTATTTGTTTGAAAGTTTAAAAAATGTTCTGGACACCACAGCTGGTTTAAAAATTACAACTATTCAGAATTCTCAGAACTGTAAAGCAAATACCGAATGTTGATATCTTGAAGAATACCATGTCATATGTGTGTAGCTGCAGCCATCATTGGTTCTCTACCACAAAGTGTGTGTTGCTATGGTGCATAAGACATCCATTGCAACTGGACAGAAAGGAATATACCTACTTTTGGGGCTTGGTAAAGGAAGGTTACAATGTTTTGTCAACTTCAGTTTTGTATATTTTTTGTCATTGATTGTAGGTTTTATCAGTTGGTAATCTGTACCCTCCTAATATCAACTACACATATACAGTACCAATACAGGGAACAGTGGTTTATGTATGGGACAAATATGGACCCTGGGAACAATGTAGTGCACTTTGTAATGGTAAGATACTTCATATTCTCAAATATTGTAAAACATCACATGTCACATCACGCCACACCACACCACACCACACCGCTGTGAGTCCACACGCACTCCACATCATATCACCTCACCACACTAGACTGCACCTCACCACACACATTGCACCTCACCACACTACACACGTCACCTCACCGCACTGCACCATACCACACAAAACACTGCACCTCACCACACCATACCACACCTCACCTCACCACACCACACTACACACACTGCACCATAACACACATTGCACCTTACCTCACCACACCAGACATTGCACCTTTGTACACCACACCATATTGCATCACATTACCGTAAATCACCAAACCACCTCATATAACACTATATCACATAACATCACACCATATTAGTAATAAATAATACAACTTATAATTTTGTAGGTTCCAAGCAAAGGATTATACGTTGTCTTAGAGCAAGTGACAGACTTGAAGTAGCAGCTGGATACTGTAATGAAATGACAAAACCAATGGCAGTCACATCAAGATGTAACACAAAATGCTCCTTCAGGTTAGTTCTCAATATTTCAATATTTATGACAGAGTTTAGTGATTTCATCATAAATTTTGTGTGAAAATATCAGATGTGAATGCTACCAGTTAAAATAATTTTTTCAGTGATTTATAACTTTTCTCATGAAACTATAATTTCTAATAACAAAGAGCTAGCTAAATATGTTTCTCTCAAAGCACATTAGTGGAATTCCACCAGTTTTACAACATCTGTTTTTCATACATTCAGTCAACTTAGAAAATAGCAGGAATATTTAGACTATTGAATAATACTCCAAGTTTTAGGCCATCAGATGATAACAGAAGAAATTCAAACATAGCATTATTCAATGTGAATGTGTCCAATTATTTTGTTTTATGTACCAAATACTCAGACGTCCTGTCCTCTTCTGGTAATATTTAAATCTTCAGCACATTATTATGTGAAGACTGGCCAACATTGCAAGTGTGGCTAAGACTGGCATGTGCAGATATTATAATCAAATAATTTGTGTTGATAATGAAATATTTGGTATTACACCTCCAGGTGGAGTATCACTGAAAGTGAATGCTCAGCTCGGTGTGGAACAGGACAAAGAACCCGTAAATTTACCTGCATCAAAGTACATCAGAGGAATTCAGTTATAGTTGACAGTCGTCATTGTTCACGTTTACGTAAACCAGGGGAGGTGGTTGAATGTCAAGGTACATGTCCACCAAGTCATTGGGAGTATGGTAGCTGGACTGAGGTAAGTTACCAAGTTACAGGGCCTTTACTTGCTTTTACCGACATACAGCTGTGAATCAATGGTTGATTCCATCTCATAACATATTCAATCAACTTACACAAAAAAGTATTGGATAGTAATAGTCTTGATGAGCTTTGAATCAAACAGAAGTTAAGTGTCATTGTTAACAGAACTGTTCAATGATATTTTCATCCATAGCTTGACTGATGTGAAATAGTACTGAATTTTAGGTTTGGATACTGCACCATTGGGCATATTGCTAAGTAACACAGTACAACACAACACACCTCAACACAACACAACACAGCACAACACAACACAACACAGTGCAGTGCAACACAACACAACACAACACAACACAACACAACACAACACAACACAACACAACACAACGCTTTCAAGATCAGCTAACTATACTGAAAGGGTGTAAACCAATTACTCCTTAGCACCAGAATTCATAGCAACTGTTATTAACTCTTCCAGTGTACACATACCTGTAATGGAGGAATCCAGACCAGAGATTCTGTCTGCATCGATGATGACGGCAATACACTTCATGACCATGATTGTGATGAGAGCAATAGACTCACCCAACAACCATGTAACACACAAACATGTCCAGAATGGACGTTCACTGACTGGTCAGCGGTATGTATCTTTTATTCTTGCACTAGTACCAGTATGTGATTGTGTCCCTCCTGCAGAGTGAGTCTATGTCAGTGTATTTCAATTGCTATAAATTACACTACATGCATGGAAAATTAAGTATGCTGAAAAACTTGGACATTGTAGTATGTTAGGGTTGTGTCTGCGAAACCTTTTTACCATCAAATACAGTACCCGATCCATTTCTCAAATACATGTATATGCAGTTTTGTAATTGGTTCTCTAATCCACCACATATAACTATTTTTCATAGTGCTCGGCAACTTGTGGTGTAGGCCAGAAACACAGACAAATTTTTTGTCGATATGGAAATGAGCATGTTAATTATGCAGTGTGTGACAGTACTAGGATACCAGGCAGCTATGAAGAGTGTCAAGAGAGAGCTTGTCCAGTTTGGGAACATAGTGTATGGGGACCAGTAAGTATTTCCAAGTTTGTTTGTTACCAGTAGTAACTAGGTAAAATGTACCTTAGTTCACCAGATGTTTTACCTCAGTTTCCCAGTCCAGTCTGAGAGCATAGGGTATGGAGACCAGTAAGTAAGGTGGTAAGGAGATATTTTAGTAAGATTTGCTCACCCAATTTATGGAGCAATCTATCTATCTTCTACCAGATTTTCACCTTTGTTATTGTGGTTCTCAAATCTAAGCAACGACACTGATTTTCAGAAGTCTTGTATCTCAGGAGGTATTGAATTTTCTCTTTTCATCCACTTAGCTGTTCTCAAGATATCCGTGATGTCGAAGTGGCCATCATCATCTTCCTAAAGTAACATCCAACATGTGCACAATTCTACATAGTTTCATAATTTCATCCATCTAAAACCATGTTTGCAATTTCAGTGTACTGTGTCGTGTGGAACAGGATACCAGATAAGAGCCATCCTTTGTCGATACCCAGATGGTCTTGGTCACGTGGATGAGGAAAGTTGTGATGCTGACCAGCGGCCAATCGGTAAACAGGACTGCGGAATGGCTGAATGTCCAAAGATGGTCACCACCACCACCACCACCACCACCACTGTAGCTCCTACTGCAGCAGCTGTGTTCAAAATGGCCCCCATAATTAGTAATTGGAGAACTGGTGATTGGACTCCTGTGAGTGTTATGTCTTTAATATGTACAAGAATAAATAAAGTATTCATTTGCAGGTTTTCATCATTATGTTAACTCATTACCTATGATATGACTGACATAAGAGTTGGTAAACTACTTATTGGTTTTTTGTTATCATATCTGGCTTCAAATATGCTACAACTGATTCACATTATGTGTTTTTTTCATAGTAGTTGCATGTTTTATTATCTTCTAATTAAACATCCTCAATCAAACCTTATGACAAGAATTCAATATAGCATGAGAAACACAGAAATGTTCAGTGTTAAAATATTCTATCTACCAGGGCGGTATTTGTTTTTACCCCCAAAAAGTACAAGTTGGGAGAAACAGGATTCAGATCTGACATGTTCCTATTTCATTTGTAGTGTTCACGTTCATGTGATGTTGGTACTCGGGAACGATACGTGAGTTGCAGAGACCCATTTGGTGGCATTGCTGATGAAAGTGAATGTGATGCAACAGTGAAGCCAGCTCAGAAAGAAAACTGTGAAGTCCAACCCTGTCCATTCTGGAGAACAGGACAGTGGATTGAAGTGAGTGGTGTTTTTAGTAGTAGTTGACATGTATTGAAGTGTTCCCACTATTATTTATACGACTAAGTAATTTAGGGAAATATGAATAGAGAAGTCAAATTTTATCAAAATGGCTGCGCTTACATAAAACTTAGATAAATCCAGTAAAAATAGGTGAATTTCTGTATGAAGTTTTTGAAAGAATATAGAAAAAGTCAACACATACAACAACCTAGAATTCTAGGTTCGTATCTAATATGTATTTTTCAAAGTTCATAAGTTTGTTTTAGATACAAGCAAGTTGAAGAACAAAAGAAAATTTTGTTTTTGGTTTGGTGGCAAGTAGGCATAAGCTGACACAGTCACCGTGCAATAACATTACAGATGAATCTGTGAGAGAACACTGTATTTTATTATCCATATTTCACATGCAAGTACATCTATTTCTAGTTTTCACAGATACCTGATACTTTCCACTTCATTTATTTACTTAGTGTCCAGTCAGCTGTGGTACTGGAAGGACCAGTAGGTATGTGGCGTGTGTTTACCATGACAACAGGATAGGAAATGATGAAGACTGTACTGAGGAAGACAAACCAGTTCAACAACAGCTGTGTAACACACATGAATGTGCCCGTAATAACTTTCCTATTGTCATCACTGATAATGATGTTACACAGACCAGTTACTGGAGAATTGGACCATGGAGTCCTGTAAGTCTAACTCATTATACAGTCCTACATGACTGTCAAAGTCCCTGAATTAATTGGGTTCAAGTACTCCCAGAACGTACTTTTAAGTCTTGGAATTTCAAACCACTCTAGGAAAGACCTGGAATAATTCAATTCTAAATTTATTCTTGGAATTTTTTTTAGAATTGTCCATAAAGTGATGGAAATTCTCAATGTTTGATAAGTGTATCGTTTCACAAATAAAATAACAATTAGTTAGTTACATGTACCATGAAATACTCCTTCAAAGTTACCTGATACATACCTTGACCATAAAAAACTCCTGGAAGTAGTCCAAAAACATCTTGAAACTCCCAGACTCTGAAACGACTTTAAGTGTATGAACTTTGACCCCAGCAATGCCAATGTATGAAGTAAAAGTCAGATTTCTTTTGAATTGTCACTACTTTCCACTAATCAGAATTACTGCAGTAATTCTTTCTTGACGGTGGACTCCACAGACTTTTGGCTGATATGGGTGATTTGAATTTACCTTCACAGTGTACAACATCTTGTGGTATTGGCAACAGAAGGAGGGCAGTGGTGTGTCAAGACAAGAATGGAGAAAGTGGTACCTGTGATGAAGACGCCAAACCAGAAGATCAGGAAGTGTGTGATGAAGGACCTTGTCCCACTTGGAATTATGGAGAATGGGGAGTGGTAGGTTACCTTCCTTCCTTTCTTTCTTTCTTATTGACAGTCATGACAAGAGAAAACATTTCTAAATTTTGTCTGTATATAAAAGACCATTTGTGTGTTGCTGAATATTATGTAAAACTATTAAAAGATGTTGTACAAATCTATCCTGGTACTTAAACATAATGATTCAATTCAATAGACTAAAAAAAGTTGAGGAAACCCTTCATTATGACATCAACTGTGATTACATTGCCAGAAGACAGTTTTTAATGCATTGACATTAACATCATACTAGAATATTTTTGATTTCTAGAGTAATATTTTTTGGTCTTATACTAGAATAGTTGAATCAAAGTTGTATTATTTTCACCCGATTAAAATGCTTTTAAACTCAGCTGAGATGTCTAATTCCATGGATTCAGTGAAAGTAACTTTGCTATTAGTATTAATCTGTTCTTCTGTTTCTCTGACAGTGTTCCAAATCTTGTGACTCTGGTAACAAGTCCCGTGTAGTACAGTGTCAGATGAGGAATGGTCAAAGTTTGGAAGACGACAGATGTGACTTGACAAAGAGGCCTCTGAATACAGTACCTTGTAATATGGGAGGATGTCCACCTGAACCTCAATGGCATAGGGGACAGTGGTCACCGGTAGGATGACATTTGACATTTTAGTGTCCATACATCTTAGCAATACACAGGGTCAAAGTTCAAAGAGGAGGAAGTAATCTTTTATTTCCAGATGAGGGTCTGATCAAAACAAAAAATAGGAGGTTTGAGATTTTAGAGAATATTTTGTTGATTGACCTGATGTAGATACTGTCTATTTAAATGTATAACAACAAGCACTCATATTGATGTGTTTGCCAACATATACCCCTATGACAAGAGCCACTTCTATTCCTACACATCAGAAGTTAAACAAACAAAATCCTGTTCCCAGTTTTCTACCACAGCTATTTAAGTACATAAAACAAAATGTGGTTTCTGTTAAAATTCAGAGTGCAGAAGTAATATTGATGATGGAATGAGTTGGCAAGAGGTGACATATCACAAGTAATTCTGTGTCAAACCAAATGGTCCCTTCAGAGCCAAAATAACTTTTTTCATTGTCATATATTGTCACCATTGTTTACTATCCCTGTGTTCAATTAATTTCAGGTGTACAGTATATCTAAAAACAGAATTGAATCTGTTGTTTATCAACAAATGACCAGAAACATATTTTGAAAGGCTGCCAAATTTTGTCCAAATTCTTTGTGGAATAAAACAATGGTGACACTGTGAAGTTTGTTAATTCCTTCCTCCTCTTAGTGTTAGTTCTTAGATTTTTCATCTGTTCACCCTGTTTATTGCTAAGATTAGAGTTGAAAATATTGTATATACTTGTATAATTTTGAAGAAAATTTTGTATTTATTGCATGACAGACCCCTGTGTATTTTAGCACAGGTTTTATTTGTTAACTTGAGATGTGTGAAAACGTGACCAACCTCAACTTCACACCCTTATTTTCTCTGTGGATGGACTGACCCAGCTAAGTTAAATAATGGGACTGTACCAAATGAGAAGACAATGAAGGGATGTGATTAAAACAGGGATATTTATTTACTTCAAAATGACTCTTGTTACAGCACAAATGTTGTAATCACAAAACAAGGAAGACTGGACTTGGAGAAAGGTTTTTACCAACACCAGTCTGCTGTCTTGGTGTTCTATTTTCATATTTTCATCACTTTTTTCCACTTGTGGTGATGTAAGGTGGGTGAAAGGAGAGACTATTTTGCTGTAATTTTAAAAACTACTGCTTTATACTTCAATACATTTTCAACAGCAAATTTTTATTTTTTGAAAAAAATGAATTTTTTTTTAATATTGTAGATTATAAAATCTAGATTAGGGTAGGTACCTTTCACCCACTGAAATCACTACATGAATGTACCACCAGAGGGAGCTATTTATTTGTATTATTATTATTATTCCACGGCAGCTTTCTACTTGATGCCATCTCTGTTGAACTGAACATCGGTTCTGATACCTCCGATATTCAAATCAGGGGTGGACTGCTCAGTAACACTCTGTTCAATTTTCCTGCAATGGTAAAAAAAAAAGATATCGGTAACTAAAGGAAAACAATGTACATAAGAAAATGGAAAAAAAATGAAGATAGAATGAAGAAGTGTCTCTTATACTTGAACTATCTACCTCACTAGTTCTTTCTCTGTGCATTTTAATAAACTTTTTATTATCAAATCAGGTTCTTAGTTGTAGTCACATGATAAAAATTATAAACATGTGATACAGAATGTGCTATTATTACCATATATGGATATATAATCATGTGATACCAAAAAGTGCTATTATGACCATATATGGATGTGTGATCATGTGATACCAAATGTGCTGTTATTTCCATATATGGACATGTTGGAAGATGAGGCTGATCATGGACTTATTTATATGCAAAATTCTTTGGCAAGAATATTACCAGGTGCACTCTAGCTACCTCAACATATTTCCTCATGGTAAATATGGTGGCTGAAATATTCATAAGTCAGGACTTTTATCACAATTTTATTTCTTTTTATGACTTTGTCTTAATTTAAATTGACTGGGCTAGAGAATAAATTTATTTTTGAATATTTGCAACCCAGTCATCAGGACAACTAAAGTATGGAACACTTTCTATCGTGTTTCTCCCAGAGAATTTCAGGGAGATACAAGAAGGCATCCTTTTTTTTCAGTATTCTTACGAAGGGTTAGTACTTTTGAAAATGACAGTGTTTTTTTCCCCTAAATTAAAACTTACAGCTGTCTTTATATAAATAATATAAAACTTTTGATGTGCTGTTTATTTGAGTTGGAGAAGTCACAGCAGTATAATAGTTAAACATGTTTAGCATACTTGTCCAATTTGAAAGCTGATCAGCATTGTCAGTTTTGTACTTCTCTGCCATAGAGAAATACAGTCTCACTACCACATGATAAATTCTATTTAAATATAGTATCATTTTATGGCGCCAAAACTTTCTGAGCAAGAGCTGATTTTTGTCAGTCAGTGAGATACACTGAAATACTGTTATTAAAATATTTTATGTACTGAAATAACTTTTTGTTCCTTTGAATTGAGGAATGGTTTATATCTACTGCCCTACTTAGATAAAGCTGACGTGTGTACAAATAAATCACGTTGGTAATTTGCTGCAGAAAATATTACTTCCAGGCCAGGGGTTTTGACCTCGATACCACAAGAACAAGACATCTGTTAAACTTAAAATGTTCCTCACATTTTTTTCTTTCATCATCTTGAAATTTTTATCTTTGACGAGAACGACAGATGGGCTTTTAGTAACCATAAATTTTGCTGCCGCAGAAGAAATAATTCCTTTGATGTGATGGTTTGGAAAAATAAATATTGTCTGTTTGCATGAAGTTTCAAAGTCTGTAGTAAGAGTAAAACCTCTCAGGGTCATATCTGTGTTCACACAACATATGGCAACAATCAAATAGCATATGTATAAAAATGTATTTGATGGCAAGATGGTTGAAAAGCTTGGCTGATCAAGACTTTGGAGTTTGGCACTCACATAGGAATAAAATTGTCATGAGAAATACAGTGATGAAATACAATGATGAAATACAGAAATGCCAGTTTGTCATCAGTATATTCATCCGCAAACAAAACACATATAGTCATGGTGTTATTGACTATAGAATATTTATTCATATAAAAGTTATTCAGAACACAATTACTTTTACAGATAGGAAGTTATTGCAACCCTTCTTTAATATTTTTTATTTAAGTTTTATGGATATCTGCATTCTTCTCCTGGTCACTGAGCTCTGACCCTTTTGTTATACAAAAGTCCAAGAAAAATTGGAAAAATATTTGATGGTTTACTTGAAAATAGCAGATTCTTTCTATCAACATTGCGACAAGCTCCACCATGGCTGCTGCACTTAAATTGACTTTTGCTTAATTATGTTAAAAAGAGAAAATACTTTAGTATAATTTTTTATTGTAGTGAAATACAGACAGTTCACAGATGTACTTTATATTCAAATGACAAAATGGACTTGTCTGCTTTTCAAAAAAGATGTTAGTTTGTAGATTTTCAAATGTGTAAAAAAATTAGTTTGGAAGCGTTTCTTTGATTAATAATGATGCAAACTAATTTTTTTTTGTACATTTATATTTGAGTCAAAAAATGCTAGCTTTGTATTCCTACACTGATAAAGTTACATCAAATGTAGATTTGTAATTTTTATAGAAATTTTTCTAACCCAAGTTGTATTTCTCTCAATTTTGTATCGCTTGAATATACAGTAGACTTTCTGCAAACTATATATCAGTAAAAATAATTTTAGGTATATTTTGTAACTATTTTTGACTTTTTAAGAAGTTTTATCCTCTGTACATATGGTCTTCACACAAAAATACAAAGTATCTTACATCAATCTCTATTTATTATCTCATTAATATTAATTAAACCAAACTTGACGATCCAATCCACAGAAAGAAAAATGGCAGGAGGGACATGTGGGACAAGTGACATGAATTGACAGCCCATAATAGTCTCCTCAGATAACCCATTATAGTCTCCCCAGATGGCCAATGAGAATGATTTTTCAGATAACCCATAAGTCTCCTCATACAGCCCATAATGATAGCCCCTGTGATAGCCCATAATAGTTTCCTGTCACAGTTTGAATTACGTCCTATAGTAGATATATATGATAAGTACCAAAACCCAAAATGCTGTAGTTATAATGCTGAATCCCATAGCAGCAAACTTTCAGCTTTGAAAACCCCAGTAGATGCCACAAACTCATATTCAAACAAAACTTTACCTGTCCAATCTTCCATAAATATCACTTCACATCACAAATATTACTTTCATGATGATCAATATGCACAAAATGTGTTTCTGTATATTTAAACTTAATTTCCTCAGGATATTTGACATTTACAACTCCCAGCTTATTGGACCAAACTTTTCGTGATGTTGAGATATTTCTGGCTACTAGCTTATGGACTGATTGTAAAGTTTTGATTGCTTTGATAATACATTCAACTTTAGAAAGTAAAACAAGAGAGGGGGGCCATTTTGTACAGGCGTAGAACAAAGTTATTTCAAAGTTTCAGCAAGTGTGGGTGACGCAGCATAAATTAACAGTGTGTGCATGACTACGATGTGTGGTGACAGTATATCCCGAACGTATCAATGTCATACATTTTCTGATTTATTCATCCTAACAAATTCATAGGTAATTTTTGTCTGTGGTTTATTTCCCTTCGTACACTTTAATAGCTATCATACAAAAACAATAGATTTAAATCTTTTCCTGTTTGTGTGAACCTACCTTGACTTTGACTTGCCCAAAATTTCCATATGTTTGACTTTCAAGTGTACCCTAGTCTCGGTTACCTATACTCTCGTGAGTCTGGGTAACCCATACTAAGTGTACTTAATCCCATAATGCAGTGTATTGTTAAGAGGAGAATACATACAATTTTATCACTTACACTGAGGGGAATACTACATTTTTCATAGGCTTTTACTTTTCATTTGAAAGAGAAATTAGCTGTTATGCCTGCACGTAATTGTCACTGGCAGTGATGTAGGGATATTTAGATATCAACACTAGTCAATGAAATGTTCGCTTTGACAGAAGAAAACTCAGTGAAAACAAAATTCATTAAGAAAATGTAGTATTTCACTGTATGTGTTAAAAATTGCTTTGGTCTTTAAAGTTAATGTAAAAGGACACCCCCTCCCCCTACCTCCTGAATATGAATGGGTTAAATATCCCCTTCTGATTTCTATATATCAACCCCCCACGCCTGAATGTGAAGTATAAGTTTCCCATCTTATTTCTAAATAATACCCCCTCCCCTCAGAATATGAAGTAATGGGTTCTCCCCTCGGATTTCTATATAGCACCCCCACCCCTTGAAATTAAGTAATGAATATTTCTTCTAATTTCTAAATAACATCCCACCCCTCTGGATATGAAATAATGGACCCCCCCCCCCCCCCCGATTTCTGTATAGTGCCCTCACCCTCTGAAACTAAGCAGTGGGTGTCCCTTGTAATTTCTAAATAACATCCCACCCCTCTGGATATGAAATAATGGACCCCCCCCCCCCCCGATTTCTGTATAGTGCCCTCACCCTCTGAAACTAAGCAGTGGGTGTCCCTTGTAATTTCTAAATAACATCCCACCCCTCTGGATATGAAATAATGGAAACCCCCCCCCCTCTGATTTCAATATAGCACCCTCACCCCCTGAAACTAAGCAATGGGAGTCCCTTATAATTTCTAAATAACACTTCCAACTCTCAGTGTATGAAGTAATGTGTTCCCCTTCCAAATTCTAGATAATGCCTCAGCCCTCTGAATTTTAAGTAATGGGTATATGGGTCCCTGTTCTGATTTCTAAATAACGCCCCCACCCCTCTGAATTTTTGAAGTAATGGGTATATGGGTCCCTGTTCTGATTTCTAAATAACGCCCCCACCCCTCTGAATTTTTGAAGTAATGGGTATATGGGTCCCTGTTCTGATTTCTAAATATTGCCCCCACCCCTCTGAATTTTTGAAGTAATGGGTATATGGGTCCCTGTTCTAATTTCTAAATAATGCCCCACCCCTCTGAATTTTTGAAGTAATGGGTATATGGGTCCCTGTTCTGATTTCTAAATAATGCCCCACCCCTCTGAATTTTTGAAGTAATGGGTATATGGGTCCCTGTTCTAATTTCTAAATAACACCCACCTCGCCCTTTGAATTTGTAGTAATGGGTAAATGGGTCCCCCTTCTAATTTCTAAATAAACACCCCTCCCCTCTGAATTTGAAGGAATGGATAAAATAATGCCCCCACACTTTGAATTTGAAGTAATGGGTAAATGAGTCCTCTTCTAATTTCTAAATAATGCCACCCCTACCCTTTGAATTTGAAGTAATTTGTAAATGGGTCCCCCTTCTAATTTCTAAATAAATGCCCCTACCCCTCTGAATTTAAAGTAATGGGTAAATGAGTCCCCTTCTAATTTCTAAATAATGCCCCCACACTTTTAATTTGCAGTAATGAATAAATGAGTCCCTTTCTAATTTCGAACTAATGCCCCCTCACTTTTAATTTGCAGTAATGGGTAAATGGGTCCCCTTCTAATTTCTAAATAAACACCCCTCCCCTCTGAATTTGAAGGAATGGATAAAATAATGCCCCCACACTTTGAATTTGAAGTAATGGGTAAATGAGTCCTCTTCTAATTTCTAAATAATGCCACCCCTACCCTTTGAATTTGAAGTAATTTGTAAATGGGTCCCCCTTCTAATTTCGAAAATAATGCCCCTCCCCCTTTAAATTTGAAGTAATGGGTAAATGAGTCCCCCTTCTAATTTCAAAACAATGCCCCCACACTTTGAATTTGCAGTAATGGGTAAATGGGTCCCCCTTCTAATTTCTAAATAATGCCCCCACACTTTGAATTTGAAGTAATGGGGGGTTCCTCTTCTATTTTCTAAATAATGTCCACACCCCTGAATTTTAAGAAATGGGTAAATGGGCACCCCCCACCCCACCCCCACCCCCACTGAATATGAAATAATGGATCCCTTGTAATTTCTAAATAATGCCCCAACGCCCTGAATTTTAAGAAATGGGTGATATGAGACTCCCAGTTTCTAAATAACAGTGCACCCACCCCCTGAATACTTTTGTTCTAGATACTGCCCTTACCCCTCTAAGTACAAAGTACTGTAATGGGTTCAACTTTATTTCCAAGTTATGCCACCACTCCCAAATGTAAAGTAATTATTCATTATTTCTAAACAGTGTCCCTACCCCCAAATTTGGAAGAATGGATTCACCTCTCTAATTTCTAAATGTTAAGATATGCCCCACCCCACAAGTGTAATGGCCTCATCCTCCTAACTTCAGAATGTATTGGTTTAAGTATGCAAGTCATCATCAAGTGAACGCCACACAAGTTTTCAATACTGTACATTATATAACCTCACAATAACAAAATGGTTTCATGCAGAATTGTTGCTAAGGAATACTGTTATATAAACATAAATCATGCACTTTGAAATGTCAAAAAAATTGTGAGTCTAGAAAAGAATCCAGTTTGTTATTGTGAGGCTATTGTGTAGTTTAATAAAATCAATGTCTACAAGACAAATAATAATATTGGTTCAGCATAGCTCGTTGACCTTCCCAATATACATGCCAAGTATGTGGGTCTGGTTGACTCTCCTTCTTCTTTAATGTACATACAAACAACTGTAGTCTTCAGAGATCTTGTTGATTCTGGGACCTGACCTTCTCTGAAGTCAATGGCTACAACCTTGTCCTGAGCACACCTGTTATTTGTTATGACCATGTCCACATCAGATCATGTTGACATACATTCCCTTCTTCTTGAATGAAGTACTTACAATGGCCTTGTCCTTACTAGACTTTTATTCATATTGTATGTGTATGGCCTTGATCTTTGTTTGACTATCCATCTTCAGAACATAGTGCTAGAGGTTTCCAGCCTATATGTACTTTCTTTTCACCGTGTCATAATCCTTATATCCTGGATTTGACCTCTGACCTTTTCTGTCTGCAGTTCCACTACCACTGCAAGTTACATGCTTGCAAGTTGTAGCTATATACAGTCTACATCATAATTTAATACATTTTAATGATACAGAGGTGTAGTTATATTGTAATTATGCCATTAGCTATAACAGATGAAACTATAAGGATTGAGACAAATAAAAATAAGATTCCCATGTTTGTGTCAAGTTTATAGCAAGTTTGTAACTTTTTATCAGAATCATGCACTAATATTGTGATTTGCCCCTTCCTGTCACATGACTTCACAGGAAGCCAATCACAATGCTGTTTACATCTGAGTGACTTACATTAGATAAAAGCTACAACATGTATATTTTCTTGACTTTATAATAAGGTCATGCACCAACCCCCATATTACTTTATATACGTATTCGTTATCATGTTACTTGGCAAAATGTATATCTAAACCAGGTTTCTTACAAATCACTTCATCATATGTAGTGGTTAAGGACAAGGGGTCATAAGGGGGGGGGGGCATCAGAGGCCTCCTTTTCACCTAGAAACTAATTTTGAGGAATATTACTGTGATAAAAGTCAGAGAGGAAACACTTTCAGAAGAGATACTATAACTACATATTTTGAAATAAGTATGTAATAAATATTCTCACTTTATACATTTATACAAGGGCAGGCAATTTCTAAAACATTTACAAACAAGTTTCAAAACTTAAAAAAACAAAAAAAAAACAGCATCATATGGGTGCTTTTCTTAAAGCCTCTTTATAGGTTAGCCTTGATATTCAGTGCTTCAAATCCAGGGTCCCTAAATTATTGAACAGATGCCATGAAGTTGAAGGGCTATTAATCTTCCTCCTAATTTCATAACTGTGCAAAAATAGCATCATAAGGATGCCTTTCCTAAAACCCTTTAGCTTAGTAGAATTTTGAGATATCCAGGTCCCCACACCTCAGAACAGCTGTTTTAAAGTAGCTTGCCATAAATCTTCCAGTTTCCAGGGACCACTGTAGTAGACCATTTGATAATCTTTTTATATCAAGGCTACCTGTGTTTATGAAATGTCTGCAGACACAGTTATATTAAGATTTATGGGGTAACAAATGTAGAAATTAAGCTGACCCTGACTTTAATTAGAAAGACACTCAATACCTTAAAGTTCAAACTGCCGACAGAATACTTGCCCTGAATACCAAACAGACAGGATGGAACAGTGTACTGGCAAAATAGCTTATAGTTATACATTTAAGTAAGATTCTCAAATGAAATACCAGCAACTTACTAAGATGAACACTACAATTCATCCAGGATTATCTGGTGCAAGGAATGCCATATGAGGCACTCCTTCAGTTACCAACACTAATTTTCCATATGTCGGCTGTTTTAAGGCACTGCTACTCAATCAAAATCTTGTCACCTCCCATCCACAGTCTCTGTAAAGATATAGAATGAAACATCACATTTGCCAGAATCAGGTATATTACTTTGAAAATCATGAATGAAGTGAAAAGTGAAATGGTATCATACATTAAGTCACTTCTGAAATCATTGATTGCTTCATCTCTAGAAGTTTTGTTCCAAAAAGAGAAGGAAAAGACATTGAGACTTGTCAAGAAGTGTAATAGTGTCCTAGTTTTCACAATCAAGGTCAAATAGTTGTTGTGAACCCAGATTTGTTTGTATCTGTCAGTTTCATGTTGATAGATGTATGTGTAATCTCATGGGTGTCCTATATGATGCAGTCGATGATAGGTGAAATATCTGATCTTGTCAGGCTAGTATTTACACAGTTGACATTTTGCAGTTGTTGTCAAGTTTTGTCTCCAAAAACACCCCAGATAGGAAATTTATGGCTATTGGTTATCTTTTCTTGCCCATCTCATAATAGGACAGTTGAAATTTTGCAGTTGTCAACTTTTGTGTCCGAAAACTCCTTAGATTTTGAACTTTATTATTGTTAAAATATCTTCATTCTATTGATAAAGTTGCAGTTTGCAGTTGTTCTCAACTTCTGTACTGTAAATTTTCTCAGATAGGAACTTAATCGTTGGTTGATATATAGTATTGTGCATCTCCTATTGAGACAGTTGAAATTTTACAGTCATTTTCAACTTCTGTGTCTAAAACCCACCTCAGATGGAAACTGGAAGCTCTGTGGTTATTGAATTAATGAAAAATTGAGTTTTCACCTCAAAAACATACACATTCAGGTCAGCATGTAAATAAAATTCAGATACTTCTAATAAAACGTATACTTTTTATTAGAAGTCATCATTATTATTATTGTTGTTACTGAGAAATATCTCTAAATGAAATGAGGTTATTTTTGATCTCCCATCATACCACATCTCCCTTTTAATACTTCTACATCACAGGACAACTGTGAAGAATTAGTGATAAAGTCTTGTCAAAAGTAAATGTAATGGGGTCAAGCAGTTTAGTAATTTCCTGTTGCCATCTTGAAACCTAAGACAAGTTTACTGAGAATAGCTGAATTTGGAATTATTTATAGATTGTATCTGTGTGTTTATGCCATGTTGAGAAGTGAAGCAAGATTAACCACGTCTGAAAGTGAAATGCTGTCTTATGCCATTTTATCAGGTAAATTAATCTTCTAACAACCTTTGTTAATAATTGATAAATCTCTATAAAGAACATGATCAATTAAATAATGATATATGTACATAAATTTCATGCCCTGTTTTATTATGTGGCCATTTTGCTGCAATGCATGATGGGAATGTCATCGCACTTTACTGTAAAACCAAACAACTTTGACGATGACACCAACACCCATCACCATTCCTCTATTTAAACATATCCAACGTCATAGCCATCATGTTTATAAATATTTGTAAATGGAAGTTGACGAAAAGGAAAAAGTCTTTTGGAGCCGTGTAAGGGGGATGCGTGAGGACGAATGATTCCAATCTAATGATAACACAAAAGTTTAACTATTTTTATGTTAAATGTTGTCAATCAGTTTTGAAATATTTCCCTTCATCAAGGTATATTAAATGAAGGATGTCTCTTATATGAGTGGGCCTGTGTATCTGTCCTTAGTGTAGCCCCAGGTTGTCAACCAAAGTTATTGAAAAGTTGGTCCAGAATAGAAAAAGAAAGAGTGCCATGTCCTACGGTTCCACTGATTGTTATACAATGCAGACGGATTCAAACATTGGGTTTTAAGTTATTTTGACTACTGTCCCTTAAATTTGAGAGAGAATACTTCTAAAAAATATTGCAATGAAAATTTTCTTTGTCTCGATATTAAATAAATAAAAAACTCCCTGCGATATACAACTGATGTTAAAGCCTCCATGAAAAAATGAAAAGTTTTGAAACCAGCTCATTTTTGAAATCATTGTAGTCTAAGTAGTTACATTCTTTATGGAGTGGTGCATTTACATGTTTCATATGTCACATTAATTCATACTCAGCTGTACAGGAAATTTAAGTTACACTTCATAAACTGACAAATGTATGGACGCCAGCATATCAAACTTTGTGTGATCATAGTTGGTGATTTCATGGTTAGCATAGTAAGTGACAAATAACAAACATTACCGCAGCCATTATAAATGAAGTCTTTGTGTGATCTGAATAACTTGGTACATAAAGGTTTCAGGCACCCAGCCACTATGTAGCGTGACCATTTACTCTCTTTAGTCACAATTTGAGAATGTGATTATATCAATGGTGGAATTTACAATGTAGTCGGAGTACTGAAATGCCCCTTTATAGTCAAGAGGAAGCTTTCCTATTCAACCAAAGGGCTGAAAGCAGCTTACTTATTAGTTGCATATACTAGCATTTGTACTGACTCAAGTTGAGTGTAGTACTGTTTTAGCTACCCAGTTTCGTAACCATGGTAATAGAAAAAGGGAAATGTGGTAGAACTAAAAAGTTGATGTAAATTTGACTGATTTAATAAAAGACTTGGTGTAAAACAAAAAAATATGACACATTCAAGGATTTATGAGCAGAAAGCCACAGTAACTATAAAAAACACCCCCCCCCCCCCCCCCCCCATAGTGACATATTTGTGTTAAGAAGTTTTCTTTGCATATTCTCTGGGTAATAAAGTTGAACTACAGTTTATGTTATATTTTTTAGTTTGAATTTTAGCAGAGTGCAGAATATCACTTCTAGACATGGGCACAATTTTATCGAGTAAGTCATGGAATGCAAGTTGTTAATAAAAGCAAGTTTGTCTGTTTTAGTTACTGTGGCTATAACAAAGATTATGATTGGGAGATACATGTAATATAGTGAACTTACTTGGCCTTGGTGATTTGGTATTATGCAAACACCATTTGGTGTGATACAGTATCTTCCTTGATTCTACATGTCATATACTGCATGTAGTTAGTCACTGATTATTCCAAGGACAATTTGTCTGGTTACTGACATGTCAGAGGTGGAGGAGAAAACCATCAATCAGTCTTTCTAATGGTATAGAAAATAAATACTTTGGTGGCTTCTTCTCCTATCCATATCAAGCTTTGTGAAGCTGTAGGAGGAAAAAAGTAAAATAGTTTAACACCAGCAAGTTAGCAATAAAATACAGAGGTAGTTGAATGCCAGCAAGTTTGTAATAAGTGATAAATAGATCCAGGAAAGAGCTGAAATAAAGTCAACACCAGCAAGTTTAAGCAATAAGTGATACACGGATACAGGAAAGAGCTGAATGCCACTCACTGCCAGCAAGTTAGCAATAAGTGATACATAGACATTCATTCTTTTGCACTCCCATTTGGCAAAAGTTTCTAATGATAAGACATGATTTGATTTTTACATGAAAGCTCAATTTTTAGTTTACAAACATAATATACATGTAATAAGATGATAACTATAGAGGGAATGAGTTGAGATATAATTCAAAGAAGAAACTTCAATCTTTCTCAGATTGTCCTTTCTGGTATTCCCTTTTTACTTTCACCAACTTTACCATAGTAAATCATACAAGAAGTCCTTTATTAATGGGTGAATACACTGAATGACGTTTGTGTATTCAGTTCATGGGAGGTTCAAGGAGAGAGAAATCATGGTGCAACTGTGGTATGACCTGGCCTACATCTATATATCTATGTCTTCTAATTTGTCATATGCCTTCATCTATCTCTAAATAAACACTTCTAGTCTTTCATCTAAGGTTGTGTGTCCTTTTCCAAGATTCCACAAGAATACATTGAAATACCTTATTGTCAGAGGTGTGTTATATTACTAAAAAATTTCAACAAGAAGTTTAATGCCTGTTTTTTTTTTTACACTGACAAGGCATGGCGTATCAAAAGTTAAGGTGTATAGTATAATTAATAGTGGAAAGGTTTTTAATTTGAAGATAAAATCATATACAATTCAAAGGTATATGTATGAGATACAGTTCAAAGGTTAATAATATGAACTTTATATATATATAAGGTTTAGTTTATGGTTAAATTCATTGATTGAATATTTTAGGCGCCCCCCCCCCCCCCCCCCCCCCCCCCAGTTACTGATATGTGTAGAGTCGTGATGGTACATGTAGAATGAGTTAGTGTGACCAGCTTGCTGTTGAAGTTTTTTTCTGAATAGCTGAAGTCCTTGGGCAAGATTTGAACCACGATTGTGCCCCAGTCAACCAAGCTAAATTGGTGACCTGGTAGGATAGTGGTTGCAATGTGAATGCTTTAATCCCATGTGCTTATATAGAAGATGCAATGGGGGTTCTCCTGGGAGTTGAAGTGTAACTGGCCGTAGTGATAATACAAGTCTGTGCCAGGGGTAACAATTTGAAAAGTGGTTTGAACTCAGTGTGGGAAAGTGCCAGGTTTAAAACTAAAATTATTATGCAAATATAAGGTTAATGAGATGCAGTTCAAAGGTTAATAATATGAACTTTATATAAATAAGGTTTAGTTTATGGTTAAATTCATTGATTAAATATGTCAAAGAAATTTTAATGAGATCCTTATGAAACACATTTTCACACACTTACCTCTTCAATTGCATCAAAATAAAGCTATCATAAAGGTGTCATTATTTTTTTAGCCCCTCCCCCCTCCCCCAATGGGCAATGCCAGGAAGGGGTTATTACATCAGGCATGCACTGCCATTTCTCTGGCATGCATTAGACTTTTTCAACCAAACTTGGCAAATAGATTATAACATATACTGTATGCAACATATGTATGTTACTTTAATCACATGACCTCAACATTTTTGTGACAAAAAAGCACATTTGACCTCATATCTCCAAATGTTTGATACATACAGACACCATTCAAGTGTCTATCCCACATAGTAAGTTTTCATAGGAGACTGTGCTCTTTGACCCTTTCCAACATTTTCAAGGTCAAAGTGCCAAAATTTGTCTTGCTACCATAACTCCAAAAGTTTAATGTACAAA
Source organism: Glandiceps talaboti (assembly GCF_964340395.1). Lineage (NCBI taxonomy): Eukaryota > Metazoa > Hemichordata > Enteropneusta > Spengelidae > Glandiceps > Glandiceps talaboti. The sequence goes on along the minus strand of NC_135549.1, from coordinate 9,537,865 downwards.
GATGCCATTTAAGTGTTTACACCCTAAATATCAATGGTAAGCTTTCATTTTGTGTCTTTACCTTTGACCTTGACCTCCATCATCTGTTCCAATTGGAAATTTGCTCAATAATCAGTTTGGAGTGTGTGTTCATGGGTTGCACTTTTTGCATCGATGACTCTCTCACTGAAAAAGTTTAACACAGAAATCTGTAAAATTCACTGAAGATATACATATATATATATCATGATAATATAAGAGGTACCCATAACATTGAATATGTTAAAGTTATCCAGATACAAACCAAAATATTGACTAAGTACATGTAATATTCATTACCCTACCTGCCAACCCTACTCCCACCTAACCAACCAGAAGCCAGCACAACAATTGAATTCTGAAGAAATTGTGATTTATTTCAAAAAATCTTGCATAGATATAAGAGTTTGGTAACATTTTCAACCACAAACCACAAACTTGCATCTTTGCACCAGTCCACTATGATATGCCAGTGTCTTGCCATAGATTAAAGGATGATGATGTTAGATAGATTAGAGTGTAACCGAGATTAGGATGAGAAAATTTGTCTGGTTTGTATAAGCTATAGGAAAATTTGGTCCCAAACAAAAAGAGTTGATCTTAATATCTTTATCTGTATGGCTTCTCTGATAATTCTGATGTGAGAAAATGGAATTCAAACATTGGTCTTTGAATTTTTGGGTAAATTTTAGAGTATGTGGTAAATATCACACATCTTTCATGTGTTGATCTTAAATTTATGGAGAGCTCAAGTAAACTGAGTGGGAAACACTGCGTAAACCAACAAAGCACTATATGGTGGAGTAAATTTAGATTTAAAGATATTCCCCCATCTACTTAATCACGACAAAATTATTCAAAAATTGAAAAAAAATGTCATATAGCTAAGGTCTGGCTTCAGATTTGTTTGTTTAACATTTGAAAATACAGCTTTTATGCTTCTATTATCATGCAGCATTCCAGGGACCAATCACAGGGGACTATCATGTTTCTTTGTTTGTTTTTACATTCCTCAGTTCATGCAACCCAGCTAATCATACTTCAAACATATACATAGTATACATGTATGCTAAATACAGGGGGTATAATTGAAATTGTCACTGTATCCAGTACGTTAATTAATTGAATAAAGTTTTCAATCATTACAGAATTGCAAATGTAACTTAAAGCCCCAGTGGTTGTAACTGAAAATAGTTTTTCCCAATTGTTCTGTTCTTACTAGTATTTTCACTTCATTATAATTTCATATTTTGGTAAAACTCATGTATGACTGTCAAACCCATTAGCATCCCTCAAATTTACAATTTTCAGACAAAAAAATAAAATGAGTGTTGACATGTGTAGAGTCATGATAGCAGAATAGTTAGTGTGACCAGCTTGCTGTTGAAGTTTTTTTCTGAATGGCTGAAGTCCTGGTATACTGCTGTATACAGTCATTTGGGTTATATATTACCAACTGTAGATTTAAATTCAGTATCCAAAAGTTTCATTAGCGTCATATCTTACCAACTATAGATTTAAATTCTATTAGTATTCAAAAGTTTCATTAGGGTCATATCTCACCAACTGTACTAATATCATTAATCAGACTTGTGTAATCTTGTCCCTTGATTTGAATTACACAATTTAGCTCTCAATTAAAAACCTTGTGTGCATTCTCGGACACGATTTTTCTTTAATGAACATAGTGTGTACATTCCATATCATGTCTGCAACTGTTACACATAATTCAAACAGTCACATTAGCTAGAGGACCAAACAACAATTCTTTATAATTATATCTCTAATTATATAGTAATAGTATATATGAACATCTCTAGTCTGTTATATATATTTTTATCATGTATTTCATTATACCACCCACGTAGCAAATTAATGTAATAACTTTCATCAAATGAATATCATGCCTTAAAATAGATTATCAATCTGTCTGTATTAACCTAAAATAGGAAGTCATGATATAGTTTGTCAGCAGTCATATAAGCTTAACAAACAAACAAACATTATCAAATGTGTATGTTATTCCAAGTATATATGGGTTGCTGCATAGCAAAATACAAGAAAGTATAAGTATTATAGTTGCTTTATCCTGTGTTTTAAAAACTTTTTGCTGAGGGTAATAGTGAGGAAAAAATATACCAAAGCTACCCTGTCAGTTTTAAATGCTAGAAACTTAGATAAAATTATGTTACATAAATCATAGTGGAGAGTCTATACATAAATGTGTGGAATCAAACTATGGTAGTTTTACCTGATTCCTCCTTTTTGTTACTTACAGCTCCCCAACCTCAGTAAAAAACTCTGCAAATACTTGTATATTGACAGATTCATTGCATTCGTTTCCAATCCTGACAGTCATACACCACAGTATGTTTGGGCCATGTGAAAAAAATCTTTCAGTTAACATCTTTACCTGTCTTTAAAACATCCATGGTGATCATATAAATTGTGAATTGTAACCTGCAAACAGCTGACACTGATACTTGATGGTAAATGTCACGTAAAACCTGGCAACTTGACTCCTTGATAGCGTATTAACCAGCTGACAGATTAGGTACAGGCTATCCAAAACTGAAATTTGAGTCATACAATTGACTTAACTGGTGATTGGTATGGGCGAAGGATCACATTTAAAATACTAGAAAGTAGATAAAATTTGACCTTTACGACAGATGTGGTAATATCCAGGATCGACATGGACAAGAAATTGAATAATTCGGAATGCGAGGAAACCATAATTAACTACAGAGAGTGATAAATATAGTAGAATAAGGAATGTAAGAAATATGATAAATTGACGGGAATGTTGGGCAGTTGGAAAGGGTAAATCAGGAATGTCAGAAATATTAAATGATGGATTGCTTAAATGATAGATTTAGGGACAGGGTACACGTGTAAAAGCCACAAATGTAAAGATGAATGATAGATGGCTTCATGAACTCAGGATGCCAGCAGCTAAACTGAGTGCAAAACTTGATATTATCTTAGATATTTAGGGACTGAAAAAGACTCAAAATATGGAAAATAATACATAAATTAAAATGTACTGACTGATTTAAGAGGGGGCCAATTATTTCAAAGAAAGTTAGGACACTTTTAAAGTGCACAAAACACGAGATCTTACCCCATTGGTTTTTACTAGCTATTAGTTCCCTGTGTTATTGAGTACCCGGGTGGATAATGGTTGGACATTGTAAGTTCAAGCTAGATCATACATGTTATGGTAAACTCTTGTAAGTATGTAATATTATAGAAGTAATCAATGCTTGGGGGAAAAGACCAACTAAACTCGGGAGACAGTACAAGGACAGCCATACACAGAACATAAAAAAATTTGCAGAATGAGAGCTTTCATATGAACTTTGACCTGAATACAGCTTGTTAAGTCAAGAAGTAGAGTAGCCTTGGCATTTTAGCAAGATATAGGCCAGTTCTAATTATATTCATTTCTTTGCTGGGTGCAAGCCAAATATTTATGTTTTCACATCATGTGTGTCAGACAGATAATTACCTTCTCTATACAGTTCTACTACACAGATATTAAATAACCTAGCCTCAAATCCTGGGTGGGACTGTTCTAGTCTTTCCGTTCAAGTGTCTCAGTGTGGGCCTTATTACTCAGCTTGTATAAACTGTTGAAGTATTGGTCCTGACGGAATTCTGAAATAGCATACTGTACAGCTGAAGTCTGCACGTCATGTGGATTTATTGAAGAGATATGAATTAGTGCAGATTTGCCAGGACAAAATTGACATAGCAGTAACATTATGACAGTCACCTACTGTTGCTGCAATTATGCCAATACAAATTCTATCAAAAATCACACAAAAATTTTTCATTTCAATGCAATGAACAAGACAAATAACATACTTTTTATAAAAAAATTCCCAAAGTTGTTAGCGAACCTTCAAAAGAGACTATATATGGTAACCAGTACTAGACATACTGTTATAAAATTTATAAAGAAATAGTTTTGTATTAAAAAGATACAAAATAAACACAGATGGTTTTTCAAGATAAATCTGGTATTAAAGCTGTCCAAGTAAAGGTGATGATTTATGCACTGGTAGTCATTCAAGCAGCAGCTGATAATCTGATTTAGTATTTTGAATGAAAAGCCACACAAAATTGATGTAAATTTGTCCTAAGTGACAGTGTCTGTACATTGTAGACAGACTGAACGGGTAGTATGGCGACTAGAGTGACCTCATCAGACATACAGTCAGCAGTAAATTTGAAGTGTTTGTAAACCTGTATGCAGAAGATTTCTTTCATAATCTGTATCTCAAATAAACTGTGAAGGTAGCAGGTTGCTAGGTTCCCCTTCACAACGTGACATTTTGCACTTTCAGGAAATCCTTGTTAGTATACGGAGTGTCCTTCATTGTTTAGCATTATAAACATTTAGAAAATAATTTCGAGCATACCTGATTTCTTATTCAGCATAATGTTCTTAGCCTGATATAAAAGGCCTGCTAAATTTCAATATATATTATGAATAATTAAAATATAAATAAAGTTGTTAGTTTAAAAAGTTTATTTGACCTGACAGCAATGATGTCATTTCCTGTGCTCAGCAGTGATGTCACTTCCTATACAATCATGCAAAGAGTCTATTTGATATTCTTGAATAATTAAAACTATATCAACATTTGGAATTATTGGCAGACATAGCATTGATGTCATTTCCTGTGCTCAGCAGTGATGTCATTTCCTGTATATAATCATCCAAAAGATAATATTTGGTATTTTTGAATAAATTAATTGGTCAATATTTTAATTTATGGCAGACAGTATATAGTGATATCCTGTACAATTATGCAAAGAGGGTATTTGGTATTTTTGTACAATGGATCAACATTTGATGTTACAATGAAATAAACTGAAGTAATTACTAGGTAATCCACTAGACCCAAAACAAAAACTATGGCGAAAACACCCACAGGCACGAAGCAAGTAGTGTGCCTATGCCTGAAGCAAATTTGTCTTTGGCAAATACAGTCTTGGGCTACTTAAAGACATAATACACTTATTTCCATAGACAGATTTCACTCTTTTGCAATTTTGATTCAGTGAAAATTACATTTCTAAATTACTAAAATATCAGATTGATTGCTATTTAAATAGGTACGACTTGAGAGACAAGAAGGTTCATTTCTAAATACGAGAGAGACAATAAAGTTTAGTGATAAACAGTTAAAGTTTGCACATTAGACACTCCCTCTTTGGCCCCAAACCAGTGACACTGAAAGTGGTCATCGATCCGCAACCCCTCATGTCATAAATCGCAGAGGACTATGATGTATAAACGGCATTCACATGTATCAAGTCTAAGACTTAGTTCTGTAGCATTATCAAGATATTTGAGTTCTTAAAGGCACATAATTCAATCCCATGCTCTTGAATTAGTGCTGTCATATCACATATCAGTGGAGACCTAAAGATTAGTTCTGGACCAAATTTTTCAAAAGCTCTGAATTTCTCACCCAAATTGTACTTTGCCTGTAAAATCTGATGTATATGATTAAATTATGTCTTTGTATGCAAGTTACCTATATATATACAGTATTATGGTACATAGATATGTTTGGATGATCAGGTATGGTGATGTCAAGTGTTATTGGTTTACTTAAAATGACAATACATTTGATGAATTAAACTACACACCAGAGTATTTGTTTTTGACCTTGTGGTTAATTCCTGGTGTCTTGCCATTTTTACTGTGAAGATGTTCAAAGTATAATTATTGGGGTGATCGTTATCAATTAACTCACCTGAATTGTTCTCTTCTGTGGGTGGTAGATTTATTAGAGTCTTTTGTCCTGGAGAAGTCATTTCAAGAAAAATTCAAAGTAAAGCCCATGTAATCAGCTTTGTTGTAGGTTGTAAAATTCTTCAATCATACTACCACAGTCATAATAGGGTGTCATCTTGTAGGTGTGAATATCCTAATAAGTTCAAAGTACCAAAGGTGTTTTCATTACAACTGTAGTCCATTGTACTCCATTCTGCTATCTCAGTATCCAGTGATTATAGGGTGTCATCTACAGTGTTAAACCTCAAGGGAGGTTTTCACAAAGTAAACCAAAGAATAGGCCTAGCTCACTCCGTCCATCTTGTAGGTTACTCGGGGGAGTCTTGCATCCACTTCTCATCTTTGCTTTGAAGCTTGTCACCATTGTCACTTGTTTTCACAAAACAAACATCAGTGATATCAGCTGCTAAGATTAGTTGAAGTTCACAGTCTATCCACAAATACCAACTGTTGTACTATATGTTGTAACATTAAGTTGATAGTTTCTAACATTCTGTGCGAAGTATATGTTTGTATGCTTGGTGATTGTCTTAGTGTCCTAGGACAAGTATCATGCAACCTTGCCTTGAATGACGTCAGTCATCAACTGCTTCATTACACACACAGTTGATAGTAGCAGGAAATCCTCTATAAATACATAATGTATGTGTTTGTATGGAGGGTCATTCCTATTGTCATAACACTGAGACACCCAAGGTAACTCTAACTAACTCATCAAGGTCTTCCTGTCCCACGGCCCTGTACCTTATAAGGAGACTGCATGACCATAGTTGAACTCACAGCTGCTGGCGCCTGTAATTACATCATAAAACATTGCCACTATGAACACCTCATAATTCATATCCACTTTTCTTGCAAATGAGGCTGACACTAGAAAACAACAAAACTATCTGTCGGATTCTTAGAATAACGTGGATGCAAGACAAACAGTTGAAAGCTTTGAGCTGGGTGTGTGTGTATGTATGTATGTAAGCAAGCACTGCTTTAATTGTACTAATTCAGCTGTAACACCCTAGGTTATTGCTTTGTTTTGTTAGTTTACCACCAAGACAACCCATCGCTACATTGTAGCCACATCAAAGTGAAGTGAAGGTTTTTGCATAACAGATGTGATATTGAATGGGTACATCTTCATCGTAGATTGGGTTTGGCTTGCTCAATGCAACAATCTCTTCAATTTAACTGTGTTAGGTTAAACCCAATTACAGGCCTAACAAAGCATACATAGGTCTCAGATAAGAATAGAAACACATTAAAGTTACATGAAGTAAAACTTACCCAGCTTTAAAGTTTGGTTAGCTAACACCAGGGATGGTTTGCAGGGTATTTGTCCACCTTCAAAGACAGTTAGTTGCGCTTGAGCGGTTTCAAATTGGTCTTCCCTCTCCATTCTGAGGCTTGAGTGCAGTTGTAGCCTGCTGCCCCTCTTGATTTCTTTACATGTGAATGGGCCATGCACCACTATACACTGTTGTAGCTAACATCACTTGCAAACAAATTCATAATACATAGTATGAGCCCCAACATACTTCTATTAGGCTTACCATATACTATGGAAACTTGGCCAGTACAACTGCATTAGCATAACTACAGCTGTCCTCCTAAGTTGCCACCTACCGACATTGCTCCTCCCCCTTTACTGCCTTGACACTTTCTGAATTTCAGGATTGGACGATTTTATGAAGTGCTGTACAAATTTCTCTTGCAATGTGTGATTAATTGTTAATGAAATGCACCAGTGTATACTTTCCTTGTTTTAAATTATTAACAACAGGCTCCAGGGAGCCTTTGATATTTTTTTTTTAAAATTTGGAAATGGTGACCTTTGAACTATGGTAATTTAAGCTACTATCAATTTACTGATAATTAATCACCAGTAGTTTGTGCACCTCCCCCCTTTCACTCCCTTAATTAGCCCAAGACTGTTGCATGGAGACCAAGTATGTTCACAAATATATAGCAGGTCATAGCAAACACAGGGATCGTATAATACTTCATAGTTGTCTGTAAGCATGCTAGTACATGGTTATTTTTGGTGGTTAGGGATTTTTTTTTGTCCAAAGCAACAATGTGACTGGAAAGATTTCCAACTTGCATCCACTCATTTTACACGTCTGCTACACCTGAGTGGCATTGTGAGGCAATTATGCAAATGTGGAGCCTGTAGGCATTGCAGGTAGGCTTGTAAGGCTGTGATATTGATAGTCCATTCATTCAACAACAAAGCCATGCCTATTGCAGCTGCATTTGAAACCAAACTTTAAGAGACCATATACTTTGAATCAATTCCTGTCTTCAGGATTTTTTGAACAATCTTCAGCATGTATTTCTGTCATCAAAAGTTCTGTTTTTTTTCACTGCCTGATGTGGTTGTGCAGTTCAAATACCTTGTTTTAAACTGTTGTAACTTGAATCTTGCACCCAATTTGTTTGCTGTTTAGAAGTATCAGTAAACAAGTCGGCTTCTTTTTAGCCAGGTTTAAAGACTGTCCTTGAGAGGTTTTTTTAGCATATCAGCATCTTCAAGAGATTTGTATCCCAGATGGTTCCTATGGTTACCTGATTGTTAACATGACACTTAACAAAACATCAGGTGTATACAGTCCACGTATTATCATGATTGCAGTCAGTCCACATACTGAATCAATTGCCAGGCATTTTTTTTTTACTTTGCATATGCTGTATTTAAAAATGTATTGTATTTATTAGCAGGAACAAAAGTTTGCTATTCTATTAGGCTGAAAATTTACTTCTCCCACAAGTCCATAAACTTAACAAATAGGATAGTAAAATTATACTTGTATGTCAACAGTTATGACAAACATGTCTTCTTATCTGTTTGATACTCTGAGTGCTATGTACACTTTGACTGAATTGTCAATGTTGGGTACATAGTGGGGATCATAGTTTTAAAAAAAAAGTGATGTCATCCACTCTGTTGTGCCCCTGGCTACCTTGTTGAAGTTGCTACTTAAGAGATCATACCAGTAAACCTGTTTATTTGCAGTACTTGTTTATATGGGTACATTGAAACCAACAGGCAGTGACATGTATCACTGCAACAACATTGGTCGTAAACATTCTAATAATAATTTGTTAGTGGTTTATAGTGTTAAAGAGAAGGACGTTACTCAGTGACACTTTAGGATAGGAAGTTGAGTCAACTTGTTCATTGTGTTGACATCAAAGTTTGTATCAATTGTATCACAATTTATGAGTCATCCAATCAAAGTGATACAGTGTTCCAGAGTGCAACCCAGTGTTTCAACTTGTACATTTTTCTAAAATGGATTCCTTCAAAATATCTCTTTATCCACCTGGTAGATATCTAAAAATTGTCTTTGATGGATAAGTTGGCAGGTGTCAACACAAATTCTATACTCATAATTTGAAGTTAACCATCATATTAAAATTTGTTTCAAGAAATATTTTTAAAGTTTGACCGAAGTATTGCTACTTGTCATATATTCATAGTATATCAAGAAATTGCCGTACTGTGCAGGATTTTAGGCATTTTACAGTTTGTATGTTTGTGATGTGTCACATAGTTTGGCACTGATGCAGGTGATAGTTGTGTTGTGTTTGTACTAAATGTTTATCTAGCATTACAAGTTGAAATCCAGTGCTAAGTGACCTGACATGAATGGATGTTTAATGAAGCAGACAAGGTTATGCTTGATCACTGAAGTGTGAAAATTACACTTGTATAGTATAAACACTGTTCTGCCTGGATAGAGCACCTCCTGATTAAACACCCAAGGCCAAGGTCATCACAGATGGTGATTTATTTGTTTTCTTCTCAAATACATGTTTGTACTAAAAACCTCAGAATATTTTCTTCACATGTTCGTTGTGTTTGTGTTACAAAAATAAGTTGACATCGGCATCTGGTCTTTGTGCTATTGTTTTGCCATAATCAATACTGGCCACAACACATTTCAAATAGTGAACCCAAACAAAAGGTATGGACCACACATTTCCAACTTGTCATGGTAAATTTGTAACTTAAAATCAAGCTATTGAGGTACAATCTCTCATTATATTGCGAGGTACCACAAACCATAGTGGTATTGAATACAGCCATGTGAAAATTTGTCCAAGTTCAAGTTGAGGTTGTATGGTGATATTAACCCATACCTATTTGATAATTAAGCATGACATTTATTGATCCAGGGTGTTAACACCATTGAAGATCTCCCAAGCAACTCAAGTAGGGGTTGAAGAAGATGAATGTACTAGTGGTGGTCATGCATATACCTTTTAATACAAACAGCCTTAAATTTTAATTAGTTTGGAAAGTGATCATTTAGTAAATTACGCCGGCACCTACTGGTTGAAGGCATCAGTTTTAAAGTTACATGCAAAACAGGACAGTCTCAGAGATTATTGTAAGGGGACTTTACTTAGGAGTCAAGTATAGCAAGAATCTGTCTTCTAACAGGTTAAATTTTGCACCTAGACTATGATGGTAAATTCATAGTCGCAGCCCATTTCTTCTGCATGACCGCTTGTGTTCTCACAAAACTGTGTTATGCTAACATGTCAAAGCTTGACTGAACCAACTGTATGGATCAATACACTGACAATTAGAAGGCAAACATCTGTAATTTTCAATGGATACTTTCCCCTCAACTGATCATATGTTAAGTTCAAAGCTGAATGAAAATGAAATAGAGAGCTTTAACCTATTTTAGTCACTTTTGTTTCAAAACTGAGTGACTTAATAGTCATAATATATATATTATGTCATTTCATGCAAGTACTGAAGTCATATTTGAAATGATTACTGTAGGTCAGAGAGGAATTAGGGGTTGCCGGTGGCCTCTTACCACTGTGGCCGGGGGTTCGATTCCATTCAGGGTTTGATTAAATTTACCACGCTGTAAGTAAGAAGAGTGTCATTCAATTTGACTCTACCAAACAATGCAGGTTTTCCCCAGGTAATCCAGTTTCCTCCTGCATTAACACTGAACCCATGAGGGATGGCCCTCACTTGACTTCTTGGGAGACAAGTGTTTATATGCATAAAGAACTATCCAGTATAAATAAAGATTATTCATATTAGTTTCACTCATCTTGTCACTGTATGCAAATTAGCATATTAATATGCAAGGTTACATTTTCTTCAAAGTTAGAATAAAGTGATCACAGCATTAGAAGTCATTTGTATGTACTTTGAGCAACATATGAGTAACTTACCAAAGGAATAAAAGTCTTAGGTTGACTTAGGTGTAGGAAGTTCATTATTGGTGTGTCATTTTACAACTGCCGACATCAGATCGTGGACAAATGGAACCTGTTACAAACAGGAAAGTAAACCAATGAATTGGATTAATAACACTTGGCAGAGCATGGTGGAACAGCAGAGACTTGTACTAATTTAAAATGTCACAGCTTGATGAGAACAGTTTTATGGTCTCTTTGCATATACATGAATTACCAGGAGAACTTCAAATTTGTTTGTGAAAAGGAACTATTATGTGAAGAGGCCATACAACTACATGTTCTTATCAAATGATGAAATGTAGTACTTGTCTCTCTGTATTTCCAACATTCTGTGCCAAGAGTTATCATTAATCCAGTTCATTTGTTTACTTTCCCTGTTTGTAACAGGTTCCCTTCATCCACGGATTGATGTCCGTGATTGTAATTCACTCTTCATATTTTAGTTTGTGCATTGTAATAAATTCAATGACCACACTCTGGGTAAGAGCTAAGTAGGCGGCTAATTTTTTTACAGCGTCCATTAACTTTTACGAATTGAACCAGTGGATTTGATAGTAATAAAACAATGTACTTGTAGTGAAATAAAAGTTCACACCATGCGTTAAATTTAGTGTTTAGAATGAAAATAGAGAAATGACAATAGTTAGAGTATCTGGTTGTTGATTTGAAAAGAGCTTCAAGGGCTGCTTAATAGGCATGTTGAATTAATAGATGGCCGCCGACTGTGACATAACTAAAATTCACAGACCTATCCAGACACTACTCGGCTCCACTCTAACTATGTAGTAGTGATCAACTTTCAAGAGACTGTTATAGTACTACTGCTGTTGTCTGTCTGTCACAGCCACTTTTCCATGTCACCATACAAACCTGTCAGAGTTTTTAAGAACGAGGTACAATTCAGCCAAGGAGGTGGTAGGTGGGGGTCATGCATAATATGCTAGGTGACGGAGTTTGTCACTTTCACAGGAATTCATGGTTCATCAACCACAGAACTGTTTTAAGATGATAATTAAGCTTCTGCGGTCATTAGTATTGAATAGACTTGACTTAATTTCCCAATCATCACCATTTTCACACAGTGACTTTGTGAATGAGATAATGACTGCTAAGGTAGATAATTACCTTTAAACTCCAAACATCCACTGACAACAAATTCAGTCATCAACAAATCTAAGTTTATACACACACGAATTAGCATGAAATCCTAAGCATATCTAAACATCAAGGTGCCACCCAAGTCACTATGCAGTGTTTCCAATTTGGATTGGACACCACAGATTTTTTGTACAAAATACACTTTTACTTAGAACATGATAAGGATATAGATTGATCTATAGTGTTAGTCCAAACATATTTAACACACAACAGTTCTTAATACCTGCAACCTAAACATTTTGTCTACATTATGTTTGCTGATTCAATGAGGAAAGAAAAGGAAAACGTACCTATTTTTTGCAACCACATACCAGGTTCAACCATGTGTAAAATTTATGCTATGGGAACCAGTTTTAGACCAAATACTCAGAATTTTCTCTTAGGGGAAATTTGAAGGTTTTTTACAGCCTAATTCACTTACAGTTTGTATTCATTTAGGATGTTCAAGGGGGATTATGCAGTATAGTTTACAGAGAATAATTGTGAATTATTTACTATCTAAAATAATAATCCTATGCTTACATTCATGTCTAAAAATTTCAATAAAAAGATATGTAAAATGAAATACTGGAAAAAAATTAGATTTATCAACTTGTCAGTAATTTTAGGAATGAAAGAATCTGTATTGATCAACAACAAGCATACAAATTTATTCAACAAAGTCTATATAAAAATGGATCTTTGGAAATATTCTACTAACATCTGTCACTGTGATTTTTAGGTTTTCAGAGTTGAAAATGAAGTCGTTTAAAACTATCCAAAGTGATGGTACACTATAGTCAATATAGCATATGTTCTTTAACACAAAAAAAAGCTTATTTGAAGAAAATGGACATTCTAGTCTTATTGGATGCCGTCTGTGACAAGACTACTTTTTATGCTGGCAAGTTATAGCAATCACAGGAAATATATCCAAATGCACAAAAAATGTGATCTCACCAGGATACAAATGGTGACAAGGTGAATGAAGTTGTCAGGGGCAGCAAAAGTACATGAAATGTGACCTAGGCAGTTCAGAATGGCTTTATCTTGTAGCTAACAAGAGCTTAAATAATCATATAGGTCTATCATAATAAATACCGCAGGCATTCCTCCAGTTCATCTTGTATTGCCTTCAACAGATGTTCATGATGTTGAATTTGAGTCAGACCCCCTGAGTAGTGAATACCAAATGTGTATTAGTCAATAATCAGTGAAATAATTGCAACAATATGTACATGTATGTGGATGTAATGTATGAAGAGAGAAAACACTTTTATATACGTAGGTAGTATCATTTCTGCACATGCATATGCAACACTTGTGCACATTTGGTCAATAATATGTCAAAATTCATACTTATGGTACTCCTGCTTCAACGTCGATATATTACACATCACCAATGTGTAAAACAAATCTCAGTTCTTGCGTTTAATATAAATGTTAAATGTTGTCAATTTTCTTTGAAATTTCATTAACAGATTATTAATGTCAAGGTACTACGATGCCATGGCCTCAGTTCTAGCTTGGTGCAAAAATGTACTGTAGGACAGGATTGCTTAGGTTTATTTTTAGAAAGTGAAGTGACATTATGTCCAGCTGAATGTGTACTATGGTACCTATATAACCATTAACACTTGACTGTATTTCAGTGTTGTTTGTACATCAGCTTGGGTATTATACAGTCATTTAGGCAGTATGTAGTGCTGTGTAAACTCTACATATGTAGTCTGATTTTTAGCGGAAGTTTTATTGTATTTTCAAACAAGACAAACAGAGAAAGTGGAAGTTATTTCAGTGTTCGATTTCTATCCATTATCGGAATGTCTAGAGAGGTAGTCCTGTGTGAGCAGCTCCCGAAAGCTACTTACACTGCTATGGGTCATAACCTATTCTTTTGTTCCAGACGTTCCAGGGTGCCCGGATACACCTGATAAAGTTAGGGAATTAACTTGTTGAGTGAACTACTGATTAAGTAAACCAATATGTTCTCAATTTCTACAATTGTGGAGGAGTCATACACTAGCAGTCAAGTGTGACCAAGTGGTCTAGCAGGGTAGACCGGATCCACTTGTTGACTGTTGATGTCTCCAAGCAGTGGTGGTCTCCTGTATGAAGTGTAACACAAGTGGTGGGGGTCAAACTTATCAAATGAATAGCTCATGTAGAGGTCACAGTAGTACTGCATCCCTGTTTGTACTCCCTACTGAAATGTCTACATCCTTTCAAACCCCCTACCCTTAGCTTTCCTGTCATGACTACTTTACTTTAGATATTTGTAAAAGAACCCGTCTCATATAGTCCTGGTTTACTCGACTCATTTAAGTTCCGTCGCTAAGTATGTTGTATAGAGTTGTAGAGTTGTAACACAACAAACCTTTATATGAATTACCTCCTTATCAATGTATAAGAACTAGTCTATTAAATGTTAAATGTGTTCCCCTTCCAAGTATAATAACACCAGTGTCTTTATATACTTAGCTCATTGTAATGTTGTTGGCACAAAGAAATACGATATTCAGAGGTTTATTTCCAGTTCCACAATAGAGTCTGTATTTTAGAGTGTATATCTTTGAAGTACCTGCACATGCACTGTTAGTGCCAGTAGAGTCCAGGTTTTGGAATGCTTACCTGGCCTTTAGATTTACAACTTGCATATTTTAGTTACCAAACTAATTATGGTTGATATTGCAATTGTTTTAAGCATTTCTATGATGGAAGAAATGCAACTTAGAAAAAAAATTGTTTTAATGATATTGAATCGGATGAGAAAGAGCATTGTTGTCTATCATAGTGTGTAAAATAATAATGTCTATAAATATACAGGTGAAATATCATTGTTTCCAAATTATGCTAATTACCACATTAATTATGCAGGTTTATTTAGTTTTCAGTGATGCTAATAGCCTTCATGAATATGCAGATTGCATATCACAGCAAGCACTGTCAGACTTCACCTTTAAAATGTAAAAGTAAAAAAAAGTAAATTATGTATAGTTTAGTTATATAGTTGACTGTAATGGGAGGAATACCTAAACAGAGAATTGCTAAAAGAAACCAAGGATTGAAAGTGTTTGAGGGTGGATCATAACCTTTGCCATGCAGTGACCCATATATAGACAACACTGATGTAGGTATTTCTGTGTACGTGTTTGTACCATGGTTTACTAAGTTAACGGAGAGAAACCTTAGGGCATGTTTGTGTGACTTTTGACTTTACAGATAGGAGACTATCTGTGATTGTTGTCATTAAAATGAAAACAGAGATGGGATGAGAAAATAGACTTAATGAAGCATGGGGAAATGCACTGCAATATGAATTATCGGATTCATACTTCCAATATTTCTGAACTGACTCATCAACCACATCCGGCATTGCCATTCCATGGAATACAAGCTCTGTCTGTTAAGGCAATCATACATTCTATTGGATGCATGGACCAGTGATGCAGAAAAAAGTAGACTAGATTGCTATTTTGAAATGAGTCACTAGGTACTGGTTAACCGTAATGTTTGGAGTTGAACAACCCAAATCAATACCTCTCCCAACCTTTATATTGACGTATACAATGTCTTTTTGCTGGCCAATTTATACAATGTAACTGCCACTTATAATCATCATGTCATTGCTAAAAGAAATAAGATAGAGATAACCAGAATTAAATAATAGCTTTTAGCTGATTATCTGATTATTTATGGGTCAATGTGAACATTTATTTGATTTCACTTGGAATGTTAACAATAAATTCTATGAATATAATAGATCAGTATGATCTTCCCAGTTTTCATTTTGACACATCTCTCTCTCTCTCTCTTTCTCTCTCTTTCTCTCTCTCTCTCTCTCTCTCTCTCTCTCTCTCTCTCCTTCCTTCCTTCTCCACTGATCTCATACACTAACTATTTTGAGCTGTTTAATTGCTGTCATTTAATAATTTGTAAAAAAAAAAAATTCCATGCTACTGAATTGGGTTTTGAAAATGCCACTTGTATAAGCACACGTCACAAATGAATAATAGGGTTTGACTGTTTTACTTGCAGCCTTTTTAAACACTTTAACCCAGGAAAGATAAGTTGTTTAGTCTATCAAATATATACTGTACTTAGAACCTCCAGACAAATTTATCATCTCTGTTGTCACATGTTGTCATTTATCCTGTAACAAAAAGCATCATGTCAAAAGTGGCATCAGCAGTTGATAGCAAATTCCTCATCAGTAGCCATTTGCAATATTTGTTCTCTCTCACTTTGAGTGCATTGATAAGGGGAACAAAGAACCAGTATAGCAGAGAAGGGAAATTTGGTACAAAGTTGTCCGTACTGATAATGATAATTTTGGAGGGATTTAAAAGATCATATGATAAATTAGTGTATTTTTTAATTTACTGACCCAGAATGTATATATTGACATTTTGATAAATGTCTAACTACAAATCAAACTGACAGTGTTATAGTAATACTGATTGGCTATACCAAGTCACATGACTAAAGACCTAGTAACCTATTTAACAAATATAAATAGTTGTGATTGGCTATAGTTGTGTGTCATGTGACCAGTGATTTAAAAGCCATATATCAAGATATGGCACATTAGAGTCTTTTAGCAAAAGTTTTATATTAAAGTAATATATGATTTTTAGGTGTTTTCACTCAGTGAATAGATATTTTTATTTTTGAAAAGTTGGGTTGATCCATTCTACAGAAGGGTGAAATGAAATGGTCACAGTGAACATTTAGTGTTTCTTATATACCTTGTGTGGAGATCTCGTGTTTACTCATAAATATATGTTTATTTTTGTACTTGTTATAGTGCTCTAAAAGTTGCGACAAAGGACAGAGATATCGCGAAGTCTACTGTAAAGATGGCCATGGTAGAGTTATACCAGATGAAATATGTCCTGATGAAAAACCTAAACATCTCAGAGGATGTCGTCTTATGAAATGTCCCAAGTGGAAAAGTGAACCCTGGAGTGAGGTGGGTGTTATATTGTGACCAAAACTTTGAAACTAACCCTAAACCACAGTTATTGCCTCAACCATTCCCTTCCTCTCATTTTACTAGTAATTTTCATCATACCGTACACACTCGCCCACATTCGATCCTACCCCATGAGCCTGTATGCCTAGACTGTCATTCTCCAAACCCACCCTGTCTTCTCTACCTATTAGCTTGTTCCAAAAGTACATGTAGACAACTTGCTGTCAAAGACTAGAACTTTCTCCTACGTCACAAGATGACATGCTATCAGGTTAATACGTATTGTATACATTTGTCATGCATATGTTACTTACAGGATAGTTGTCACTTTATCTTACCCTGGATGCCGATTTAAAACTGCTAAACTGTATGTTTTACTTGCAACGGTTTCCCAAATATAACTGTGTAAAATTACAACCATCTTTTCTCTTTACAAGTACTGAAAGTGTATGTTTTATATGCATGAGTACATCAATAGAGAGATCTTATCGTTGCATGGATAACTGTAATTAACAACCAACAGTGTCTGCATTGTACATGACAGTTACCTATTTCTTCACGTAAAAGCAAATTTTCAAACCCATTCTATGATTTCCCATTGAAAATAACAACACCATGATATCACATGTACTTGGAACACGTACAATTAACAAACAGGCTTACAGGAACTCATGAAAACCAAATCAGTCTTACAATTCATTGTAGACACTGGCTGCAATTCAGCTATTGAAGTAGTTCAAATGAGATTTGAACACAACTCATACTTAATGTAACTGTATTGCCAGCAAGTTGTGTGGATATTCAGCTATTGAACTTGTTCAAATAGATTACACTGTGCTGCCAACAATTAAGTTCTCAGCAATGGAACTAGTAGTGTATAAATCTTTAATGAAACTCACACACTTGAAAGTGTTGGCCATTAAAAACAGATTTCTATTGGCTGTAGAGACATAAAAAAATCCTGTGAGTGTGTTCATAAATTCAAGTCTTGAGGAACAACGTTGGAGATATTAATTTACCACTGACGGTATAGAGTGGCAGGATAATTCAAAGTTCAACTACAGAACATAAAATCTCAAGCTGATTTCAACAACCTCAAGAGGAATCAGTTTTTTTACAGTCATGCCAAGCTCTTCTTATTCTTTCTGAGTGTCCTCATGATAGATAAGAAAATACAAAATCCCAATTACCTGCAAAAAATGGTATTAAAATAGCCAACCCCTTCCGAGTCTTCCCGGTTTTCAACTGGCAACCATACTGAGGAAGTGTTACCAGTCTCTTAGCCCTTTTCAATTTCTAGCCTCATTGCATGTACAATAAATAAGTATGTTACACAATCTCACTTCTCATAGAGAATCATTAAAGTATCACATTAAGGCACTTAGCTACAATATAACAATCATAATCATCTCTCTACATCCAGTTTAAGTATTGTAAATTGATACAATTAGGTTACATTTAGATCCAATTTTGCCACAAATAGGTCACATGTGATCAACTTGTCCTATTTTCATCTCCTAAAATCAGGGCTAGATAAAAGTACAAGTAGTAAGGTAATGATGATTTATTAGAGTAAGTTGTAGTCAATAAATTAACTGAATATTTGACCTTGACTGCACAATAACTAACCACCAATAAAAGGGATGGAATTTGGCTCAATGACACTCTGACCATGACAAGGTTGTATGGAAGCTTAGGGCAATGGTATACCCCTCCTGTATCTATAGTAATCTATAACGTGTACTGTGAAAAATCATTCATTTCATTCATAGCTAATATCTGGTGATATTTGATGATAATAATAATATTAATAATTTATCATTACATAATACATGTCTCAACAGTCTGTAGGTAACAAATTGCAAGTGTTAAAGATATGATTCAGAGAAGAAAAAACAGATAAATACATTAAAAAGATTATTAGACTGTTAAACTGACTGTTAATAACATGAAGAACATTGTAATGTGCAGTTCTTAGTAAGAGATATAGATTGAGTGTAGGTATAAAGAACATCAAAATAAACTATAAATGATTAAATTGTTGTGTATGTTCCTGTAAACAAAGTCTTTTTTGTTTCTCTCTTAATGATGATAATAATAATGATAATAATAATAATAATAATAATGATGATGATGATGATGATGATGATGATAAATACACATTATTAATCAAAATCAATATTGGAATAGAGTATGGGGGGGGGGGACTTGGTTCTTCAGTAGGCCCCCAACTTAGCATCACCTATTTTACCACACAGATCTTGTTGATTTCAAATAAAATCCAGCTGGTAGTAGGTGGGTTTGAATCCAGATTGATGTGGTAAGCAGTATACAAGCTATTCTATAAAACCACTCAGTCACCAACAACCCATCTTTGCAATAGATTTGCATTTAATGAGTATACACACTTTAATAGTGGTTTTCGTACTCCTTTATTACTCCTTTATTACTTGGCTTATGCATATGTAAGACTGCCATCCTTTAAGATGTCAGTCTTACATTGGGGCTTCTTTGGTGATTTCACATCAGGATGTTATCTCACATCAAATGACAGTTTACCAGATTACCATCCAATTATTATGTGCTAATAGGTATTTTATTTATTAGGTATTGCATCCCAGTGTTTATGTGTTAAACTGTCTTGTGTTTGCATATCGGTGTGTGGTTGTAGATAATTTTACATTACCCATATTTGGTGTTGTATAAAAACAGAGTTATGTGATCATTTTGGTTTGTAGTGCTCTGTAACATGTGGAGAAGGGCAGAAAACCAGGGAACTCAAATGTTTGAAGAAGAACAATCGATTGGTGAGTGTGGAACTGTGTGACCCAAGAAAGAAGCCACCAATTATCAGGAAATGTAAACGTGAAGAATGCATCACCTATACTTGGCGTACAGGAAGATGGTCACAGGTAAGTTTTACCAACAGTTGACATGGATACAAGAGGAAAAGATACTGTGACCAACTTTACACTGCATAGAGAGGTGATTGATTTACAAGGGAACCAGTTTTACACAAATTCTGTTAAGGAGAGTTTGGTTGTCCTTCAAACCCCTCATGGATATATATATAAATAGCTAATGGCAAGAGAAAGTACAAAACAACACAAAACAACCAACTACAAATCATATTATTACAATAACCGTGCACTCAAATAAAATACAGTACAAATAAAAGAACACGACTAATTTTTTCCCAACTTTTTCAAGAAAGCATATCTGCCAGAGAGTATATATTATTGGGAAGGTTATAGAGAAAGTTGTATCAAAGGAAAAGATACTTAGTCAGCTGTGATTTGCATCATTTTTGTGTCACATGTCCAAATAATAATATGATTTGATTGTATTGTATTTTACAGTGTACAAGGTCTTGTGGTGGAGGACAGAGGCACAGAGTGGTCCATTGTATTGATAGTGAAGGCAGACTTACTGAAGAAGATCACTGCAATAGAAGGAAACCCAGGGAATCTAAGAAATGTAATTCAGAAAGCTGTCCAGTACCATCTGTTAAATGGACATTAGGAGAGTGGGACCAGGTAAGGAAGTCATGCATCTTGTTTGTCCAGTGCATAAAAAAATCTTCTTTTTTCTACCATATGGGGGGGGGGGGGGGGGGGAATTGTTTTTACACAAAAAGTTTTGAAAAGTAGTAATAAATTTGCATTGATTGCTTTATACTAGCTGTTATGAGATTCTTAAGAATAGTAAAAAAAAAAAGTGACAGTGCATATGCATATCATTTTGAATTCTGATTGAACAAATATGAAATTTTTGACTACTTACAGTGTATACCGTAGATGTAATGGCTTTTAACTTAATTAGATGAGGCGTACACCAACTACCAATCATTTAGTCCATTAACCAATCATCGTAATGTGTATTTTTAGGTTTTGATATATTGACTTCTGAAGTCTGCCGCGGTGTACTTGATTGAGTGATTATCTTCAACTAATCCCCAACTAACTTATTGACCAAAATGACTGAGTGTTTCAGGTTATGTAACTGAATAGCAGACATTTGACAGATTAGATATTATATCAACAACAATTTCATCTTTACTTGTCTATCCAGTGTTCCACTACATGTGGGCAAGGTGAGCAGACTAGAGTTGTCACTTGTCAGTCACTTAGCAAAGAAGGATGGCCAATACCAGGTGAAGTTACAGGCTGTGACATAGATACGAAACCCCAAGTAATACGTCCATGTAACTTTGGGGAATGTGAATGGGAGAGCTACTGGAGAACAGGAGCATGGAGTGAGGTATGGCAATAATTGTAATCTGGTTATAATTCATTATACATGTGTATATAGATATATCCATACACATAATCAGGACAAAAAAAAATTGCGTGTTTCCAATAACCCGACCGACCCAAGTTTAAGCCGCCAACCCTAAAAAAATTTTTAAAACATATAAAACAAAAACATAGGAAATTCTTTATTTTCTTGACCTTACACATGTATTTGTAATGCACGTCTACTTTCTTTCCCCAGTGATGTCTGTACATATTTCATCAAACTATCACATACGGGGTATTCTGACAGACATTTTGTTTGTTTTTTGGTCGAAGCAATATTGTTCAAAAAATAAAAACAAGTAAAAAAGATAAAACAAAATACAATAAAATCCAGGCCTACCTACCCTATTTTCTGAGGCCATGTTATCGGAAAGACACAATTTGTTTTCCGCCACAGTCAATATTTTCAAACCCAATTTCAACTACAACCCTGCATCCTATTGTTTTGTCAGCTCTACCAACAATTCAAATGACATTTGTTATTACAGCAGTCAAAGTAATGATGGTTATTTTTACAATGTTTCAGGTAATGCTTACGGCCACCCATTATTATTTGTATTCCAAACTCTTTATCAAACACTACTTTGCATCGAAAGTGTTCCAAATACTGTAGTACATTTCATTCTCATACTGTTACATCGTTGCAAAACTTCACATTGTTACAAAGTTAGTCATAGTGTTACAAAAACTGCTGTGAATGCACACCTCATGGTTAGTGTTGCAAACACTGCTGTTAATTTACTGTGTATTATTACACTGTTGCAAACACTGCAACTAATAATGAACATTGTTAATTTGTTGCAGTGTTCTAAAACATGTGGCATTGGTATCAGACAAAGGAGAGTTCAGTGCCAAGGAAGAAGAGATGGTAGAAGTCGGCCAGCCACAGAGTGTGCTGAACCAGCTATAAAACCAGAAGCTGTGAGAACGTGTTTCCAGGGACCGTGTAAGTTTTACTTTATAGTGATGTACTTCTCAAGTCTTTGAAATATTGTACTTCATTTGGCCTATATACACATTGGACATTCTAGGTGTTGCAATATTACTTGATGTATATTAGTTTACTTGAAAAAAATAAGTATTCATGCTTTTGTCAAGTGGAAGTACATGTACATGAAGAGTAGCAACTTTTGTATTGTATAGAACTTGAACACACTTTCAAAGTGAGATTGACAAACATGAAATTGTACAAGTGTATCTCAATACGTTACATATGATGACGAGATAACAGTCCTAACTCTAGAGGGCTCCCTTCAAAAGGACATTGACATCAGGACGCATTCTAGATAAAGTGTTAAGAAAAATTGGCTTCAATATTGCTATGTTCCATGATATTCTCATGTTTTTATAAAAGATTTAGAATCTCTGTTATAGTGGTTGTATAGTGTTGTTTGCATCTACATGACTTCCTATGCATAGAAATTGATGTTATATTACGCATGAGTGCAGTTTTGATTGGTTTCCATGTCAAACTGAAACATATGATGCTCAATCATTTTTACACAATGTAGCTAATGTTGGAAATGTCAGGATATTTGCATGATGTATTTATCTTTTGTTGTTTAAGGTTTACCTAGGAGTTGTCGAGAGATACAAGAGATGAGAGGAAAGAGAGAGGATGGGGAGTACCATGTTTTGGTACATGGTAGAACATTACAGATATACTGCCATGCTATGCATACTACCAATCCTTCAGAATATTTATCACTGCCAGCTGGAGAAGCAGAAAACTTCTCAGAAATTTACGCTAAAAGGTCAGTCAGTTGTCACACAGTGCATTGTGGAATCCTCGGTAGACAGAGATTGATGTGATAGTGAAAATACTTGGTTTAGAAACCACTCCAGGTGTGAAAAAGTGTCTGACATGACTATAAAAAAGTTGGTCCTGGACTAAATAGTGAATTCGTATTTAAACCTTATGGATCAAATGATAAGATATCACTAGTACAAGAACCAAAGATTGAATCTTAGACCTTTTAAGGCTTGTATTCTTTGTTATCAAATCTTGACCTCACTGACACTTTGTCCATTTTCCTACATTGCAGTCTCTTACAACCAGCCACCTGTCCATATGATGGACATCGAAATGATGATTGTGCCTGTACAGACAATAGCCATCCCCAGGCTGGGCTATCGGCATTCTCCAAGCTAAGGATAGACATCAATACACTAACTGTTATCAGTAAGTTATCACTTATCTTGTTGCTTCAGTAATAACATCTGTGTATAGGTAGTGGATAGTCTAGTGCTAGTCTTCATCAAATCTCAAGATCTTCGTCAGAGATGTTCCAATACCACTGTGACATCCAGACTACTCTCAGCAAGATGGAAGACATTCTATGAATTGAATTAGTGAAACATTGTGTGTGAAGTTTGTAATGATAAATGCTGACAGCCCTTCAAAACTGACTCCACACTCATTGATGAAAATATATGGTGAAAAATTAAATGCATATACATGTACATGTGTGACTATGATTGAAGATGAAACAATCTGAAGGAAATGATCAAGTTGTGTATAAAAAGTGGAATGAAATTAGTGTGAGTACTAGTGAGCTTCATTACTCAACTATACCTTCAGAGGGTATTGTAAGGTATACAACAACAACAAATTTACTGTTAAAAAGAATGACAACATTCATATCTCAAAAGTAAATTACACACTAATGATATAATACTAATAACATGTTTTGTTCTGTTTCCACCAAAGTTGAGGATGGGAGGTATTCAAGTAACAGCCATGGTAGATTTGTACCTTATGCTAGTGCAGGTGATTGTTATAGCCATGCCCACTGTCCACAGGGACGTTTTTACATTAATCTTACCGGTACTGGCCTAGCGGTGTCTCCTGATACTAGCTGGGATACCCAAGGCAGAGATATTACTAGAAATATATTCAGGGAAAAGGTGAGTTGATAAATGAATTATTCCTACTTCTCCTTAACAAAACTGACAAGGTACAAAACTATTCTAATATTTAAACCATTTTTGCACTCTTCCACAGCTGAGTTAAAAAATTAAGATAAAAGCAAAAGCTGTACATTGTATGTTAGTTGAGTGGACAAATGAAATGTAGACATTTGACATGTAAAATACACGTTTTGATTATGATGGATATTTCATTTCTGCTACCTTGCAAAACGAGTAAAGAAATGCTATAGTTGTCAAAATATTTATAAACATGAAGATGAACTCATCTGTACATATTGTAAAAGGAATGAGAGAATTCTTATTTTCCAACACTCACTCTTGTGTAGGTTTATTATATTGGAATAGCCAACACATTATCCAGCTCTGAGATGATGAACGTATTGTCATTTTAATCATCTCATTTTCCTTGGTTTACCAGACGTGTGTATTTTGTATTTGATTGGGCCACCACTTTCCTTGATTGACATGTGTATTTTGTATTTGATTGGTCCACCACATTCCTTGATTGACAAGTGTATTTTGTATTTGATTGGTTCACAGAATGGCATAATCATAATTGGTAGTTGTGGTGGATACTGTGGTAATTGCTTTCCAGACAGTGAAACTGGCCTGAAGCTTATATTCCTGTCACAATAAACTCAGGTAGGTCAGTGTGTTGTTATGAAAATGAACCAATAGAATGACTCATACAAGGGTCTTTGGTCAAGAATTTGGCACAGTTGGTAACTAGACCCAGTTTTCTGCAAAATCATAGAACAATCATGATTAACCGATGGTTAGGATCATTTTGATTTTTTCCAATCAGGATAAACTATCGTAATATCAAAATAATTTTATCTCATTTGAGGTAAACAATTAAAAAAAATTAAATTATTGACAGGAATCATTGGTTTTTATCCCATTTGGGATAATTATCCTAATCAGGATGTGAAGAGACTTTATGATGAAGACTGAGGGTATTTCAAATATAAAGATGAACATAAATTTGGTTTTAAATGTTACGTTTAGTTTAATAACCATCTGTGACCTGCACTCAGATCTCCATGATCTACATAATATGAAGTTAGAAAGTTGTTTTATTCCATTATTTGCAACATTTGCAGAATGATTATATCTACATCATCCATTTATGTACAGTAATAGTTTTACTGAAATTGTGTCCGTCGTAATGTTTCATTCTACATTCAGCTTTAGCCTAACGTTTATTACTTTTTCTTTTTCATTGCAGGGAACTTCCTCCTTTTACTTGTACAGTTTTTGCTCATGAAGATTCCTAATATATATAGAAAAAAAGAAAATTTTTTTAGAAACCAAAGCTCAATTTTATGTGATTTTTAAAAACATTTTTATAAAAAAAAACATGGTGCTATAAACAATACTTCATTGTAAATATCATTCCATTCCAAGAAGTATACTTTATTTTTATATATATTTTGCATTTTTTATAAGTTATGTTCTGGAGAAGTTACGTATGAAGGCCAAAATGGCTCCAGATAAAAAAAATGAACTTTTCATTGCTATTGAAAAGATCCTTTCAGAATTGCAATGTTTTTTGTCAAGACTTCTTACAACACACAAAGAGAGATCTAACAATGAATTGTGTTTCCTTGATCTTTACAAAACACTTTATTTAATGATAAATACTTGGTCATTATTACTATGATTACCAGTATTGAATCTGAAATAATTCTGTACAACTTGTGATTTATAAGATTTTCTATTTATGATGAATTTTCTCTTTTATATTTCCAATCAATTCTTCTTACTGATTTTTGAGTGTGAAATCAAATCAACTGATTTTAATACTGAAATGAGGAAGACTTTTTCGATGTTTCTGATATCAGTCAAGTATAATTTTGTGTACTTGTGTACTTGAAAATAATGAACTTAAACAAACTGGTTGATCATGCTTGTGATGTGTGACCTCCCAAGATGGCTGCCTTTATGGCCAGTATTTCAATACATTCATTCCAAATCGGAATAGCTGAGTGACAGCTCTGTCTGTGGTTCCTGCTACCCACTAATTTGTAACATTTCATTAGTTTACAATTTCTGATTAATGTGTGGAATTGAAAATACAAGATAAGTAAAATGGGACAGCATTTTAGGATTGCTGTTTTCAAGTATTTAAAGTTCAAATGACATGCAAACATAAATGGGACCATAACTATTGATTTTTGTACTCACAAATAAAGATTGATTCTCAATATCAATATATTAATAAATTTATTTATTTTAGTTATGCTAGTTGTCAGCACACAGAGAACACATCGTGTAGAAGTGACTCCTATTACCTAGACTGTCAAGTGGAGTCATGAGCCAATGTATACACGACATTTCGGTGTATTTAGGTTGTGAGAAGTTGTCCAAGCTAGACTTAATAGCTGACAAGAACAGCCACAACAGTTGATACATGTAGCTAGGTTGTCAACTCAACTCCAGTTTGTCCAAACTAGACTGAAAAGCTGACAAGAACAGCCACAGCAGTGGATACATGTAGCTAGGTTGTGAGTTCAATTCCAATTTGTCCAAACTAGACTGAAAAGCTGACAAGAACAGCCACAGCAGTGGATACATGTAGCTAGGTTGTGAGCTCAATTCCAATTTGTCCAAACTAGACTGAATAGCGGACAAGAACAGCCACAACAGTTGATACATGTAGCTAGGTTGTGAGCTCAATAATTCTAGTGTTTGCAGCCTCTGCACTGACAACTTTGTCCCTGTTAATGTACATTTTTTACATTTTAAAATCTCTTAAGCAAAGAGAACCACTACAAATGAACTGTATTTTGCATCAGTTGATGTTCGTGAGTTTTACATTTTGGAGTACAGTTTCTTTAGGACCTATTGTAGCGTGTTACTACTTCCAGGTGATGTTATGATTGGTGACCATTGAAGGAAGATTGGGAGCTTGTATTTTGATATTTGAACACACCATACTTATATATCATAACTGAGTTAGAGACAAAAGACTTCTGGACCAGTAAAGAAATATTTACTGTTGTAAGCAAATTTACAAAGAGTTTTTTTACTCCATTTTTGTTAGCTTTTTTATACTGATATTTAAGATAGGTGTTTTATCTAGTGTATGCTATAAACAAAGCAGGAAAAGCTGATTTTTTCAGTAAAATTTTTTAGCCTATCCAAGCTTTAGAAGTGATTTCAAGACAATTTCACACAAACCCACACCAAACTACCTCTAACATATATTAGTATACAATATTGTAAATGCAATTTTCCAGGAACAGTTTTTGAAGAACTTGTGAAGTTTTTGAAAGTGGAAATGAATTTGTGATATTTGATATGTTTTTGTGTATCCACAATGAAATAATACACAATATTGTGTGATTGATTTAATTATTTTGAATTTTAGAACGTAAACAACCTTAGTGTTCAAAAACAAATCATGTGAGAGAGTGTTGTCAGATAAGGATATGTCATATTACATATTTGAATGTCAGTCAATCATTGCTGTGAAATTTTGATATGAAAGGAAGTGCTAGCTTCTACCTCAACTTTTATAACATTGTATTACAATGTATCAAATTAGGTATACACATTGTAATGCAATATGCCACACTGTATTACAATGTATCAAATAAGTTAATACACATTGTACCACAATGTAACAATCTATTATTATTGAATTGCTTTTTGCCATCTTGTATCCTCAACTATTCAAGGTTGACAACCTCATTCAATTTTACATAATATTTTGTGTCTTTTTGTGATACTTGTACTGTATTTTTATTTATGTCTCTGTTTGTGCAAATTTTGAAGGTCAAAATTATCAATTTTATATTCTCTTTCCAGGTGCAATCCTTTAATATATATGACACTTTGGACTTTTGCAGAGTTGTGTGTGCTTACAAGGGTTGTACTAGATCTAGCGATACATACATCATGAAGTGTCATATTTTTATTCAACCATGTTTCAAATTTATGAATGGCCAATATGGCAGAATAAAGTATGTTTTTAATAAGTTGTTGTTGTCCTTGTAAATGTTTTTGCTGACATATTATATAAACTCTATAATTTCTTCTGAATACAGCTTAATCTATACTGATAGGATAATTGTGACTGTAAAATGATCATTCAATCTGACAAATGACTTCAGAAATACAAAACAAGCCAATAGACAGGCTACTGATAACCACGATGTAGTCTGTCGGAATTGCGTCCGGGCTGGGATATCACTATTTCTGCAGATATTATTCAAAACATATTGATACAACTGGCCCTAGCAACAGCACAATTCCAGTACATTGTGCAAAAATAACATTGAGTAGGCAAGTGGATAAACACTCAGAACATGAATAAATATATGGCTAGCAACAAGACAACTCCCGTGGTAACAGTGAAATGATTAACAACATGGATCTTTAGGCAAGTTGATAAAAAATAAAAATTGACATACAGTCGGTCACCCAGCAATTACACCACTCAGAGCAACTGTAAAACCAGACGAGTGCTTTTTTGTAAGGAATTCAGTATTATACATCTTCCATTACTGGTCAAGAATCAACAACAAGCCTGTCCTGTAAGATGATATAGAAAAGAATATTAACATGGGAACTGTGATGTTATGTCTGATATAATAATTAATATGGGTAAAGTAAGTTTCAATAGACAGCAGTAAACCAGAATGTTTGGGGCAGATATCCTCAATCTCCTAAGGTAATGTTTGAAAGGAAAATTTGCTAAGTACTTCAAAAGATGTACAACCATGATCATAATAACATTTATCACAACATTGTTAAGATGTGTATTCTCAAAAAAATCAGAATGTCAGGATAGCAGAAGTGTAGTGATAGTCGTTCAAATTTGTGGGTAGGCTAATACCTTGTTAATGTTGCAGTCCAAATGACTGACAAGTTTGAATCAAAAACAAATACATAGACAGCGTTAAAGACAGCTAAAACATTTACAGACCATGATTTCTTTGTCAAATATAGGCAATGAAGAAGTGAACATCAGATTAGTTTCGGACAGATATCATTTCTGAGGCAGTACATTAGACTTGTTCAAGTCTCTGGTCGATCTGTATTCTAAAATTTTATTCTTTTGTGTGATATAAAAGTGAGTGATGTGAAACAGTCAGGTGAAAGTGTACATCCAACCTTGGGAGACTACTAATGTGAAATAAAAGTGAGTGATGTGAAACAGTCAGGTGAAAGTGTACATCCAACCTTGGGAGACTACTAATGTGAAATAAAAGTGAGTGATGTGAAACAGTCAAGTGAAAGTGTACATCCAACCTTGGGAGACTACTAAAGTTATATAAAAGTGAGTGATGTGAAACAGTCAGGTGAAAGTGTACATACAACCTTGGGAGACTACTAATGTGAAATAAAAGTGAGTGATGTGAAACAGTCAGGTGAAAGTGTACATCCAACCTTGGGAGACTACTGATAACTGGGAAAAAAATATAAAAAAAAGTGAATAACAAACTCAAAACATATGAAGAACGTGAGACTTTAAAAAATCTCTGGTAGTATTGCACTGGTGTCAATCTATTGCAAATCTATTGAGTGAAACCACATGACAGTTCTTTTACAACCTGTATAAAGGGGAGAGCCTTGCGTGGTCAATGTTTTGAAGTTGAACAGGGGTTTCCTAAAAGTGATCCACCAGCTCTGATGACCAACGCCAAAGTGACCCTCCCCCTCCCCAGTAAAGACCACATTTTCCAAAATGACCCCCCCCCCACACACACACACACACCCTTGTATATTTTGCATACAAGTCCAATACACAGATGTTCAAATCAACTTTTAACAATTCCATTGTTTCTCTATCATAGTTCAATGGATTGAGTAAACTATTTCATCCTTTCTATTATTATTGTTGAAAGTGTTAAACCGCCTGCCACTACGCATCAGAGAGAAAGTGTTACAAATGTAAACGCATATCACTACACTGTGGACTGTGACATACACCGACGGGAGCGCGAACGATGCGTCCTTATCATCCCTCTCCTTTCGTTCCTACATTTTTGTGGAAGGTGTCATAACTTATAGCGCCCCCAACGGCGGATCTTTCAGTATAGTCCCGCTGCGGTGTTAGAATGACATGACAGGCAAACTGCAACACTGTAAACTGTTGTTCCACATAATGACACTTGGTAGATCAACCGTTGGTGCAATCTATACACTACATAGCCCTCATCTCAGCTTACATCACGTGCACACCAATCAAATGTAAAAAAAAATTAGTCCCAAAGCAAATGAATTTTGAATATACAACAAACACACCTGCGTGTTAACACAAATTGGCCAATCGGTTTTGAAGATGTGTTCACAAATTAGCAAGTCATTGTGATCAACAGGCCACTGATTGGCCAAGTCATTTCAACCAGTGGCACTTGAGGAACCCGTGTTTCCATCAATTTTGTCATTCTGCGCTTTGGTTTGGATGAGACGAAGACATGTATTTGGCACTGTATGTTGGTTGAGGGGCGTTTGTAGAGATATTAATCTATGTTGGCTTCTCCACGATTTCAGAAACAGACCGGTGAGTAAAATTGAATTCCTGCGACCTCTAAATTTTTACGTCGCCTTTTTAAACTTTTGTGTTCGTCCACAAGACTTGAAATCGGCTCTGCGCATTCTCGCAAACCAGAGCTCTTATTTCTTCCGCTACACTTCGAAATAAGTGGGATGGCTCCGGCGGTGCCGTAAAACAAGCCGTGGTTTGCGACGATGGCTCTGCGTGCCTCAAATCCCGTGATTTCACTAAACCACTGGGTTATCACTACCGCCACGCCCCACTCTAAATCTGATCGCTTACCACAAGTCAAGATGACTTAGGCAATGTTCTGCAAGGATACAGTCACTGCCTAGAAGCCCCTAGAAGCCAGTTATATTCTCCATTGAAGCATATCGACAATCCATGCGAATCAATAATTTTATTATTTCTACTGAGTTACTGTTTTATTTATTTAAATCATTTTAAAGGAAAACTTAGAAGCAGTACTGTAGCTTTATTTCTTATTCATAAAACATATGAGCCCAACATTGTTCATACACTGTATATCATCCCTCTAATTTCGATCGTTTCATAACTTTTTGTGGACAAGAGCGCCCGCAACGGCTGTTCTTCCAGCCTGGCGTCACTGGGCTAAGCTGGCAAATTGTGCCCACAATGTATGTAAGCTGTAGTTGCGGGTAATGCCAATTGATAGACTCAGCGTGATTTTCATTTGATATCTTCATATATATTTTCGTTAGAATATGCTTTAAAAAATGAAGCTTTCAACATTCAAGTTACTGTTTAAATATTACCAATACAGCAAGTAACTATTAGGTGTACCACATGCACCGTGTGAATACTGAGTGCTTTCTGTGAATTTCCTCTAAAGATCGGCCGTTGTAGGCGCTATTACCATTCCTTTCCACATAAAGGTTCGGACCGAGAAGATTTTAGGATGCTCCCATTGATACATTCTCCATAATACCACTTTGCCCCCTGATGACAACCGACATCAGCTTATCGGTTATTGAAACACCCAATGTACATACATGTGAAAGGCTATCAGTCGCTAGAAAAGGCTGTTTTGTCAACAGTAATGATGTCTGTCTGTCTGTCTGTCTGTCTCTGTCTCTGACTATCTCTGTCTCACTTTGTGTTTGCCTCTCTGTCTCCATACACACACATACATACATACATACATACATACATACATACATACATACATACATACACACACACACACACACATACACACACACACACACGCACACACACACACACACACACACATACACACGCACACACACACACACATCCATCCATCCATCGACCTACCGATGGCGTCGTTCATCATGTGCATTGGCCTTTCACTGTCGTGATACTTTTAACCTTTTGTTCAACATCTCAACCCTTATGTACATTATGTATAATATAATAGTTGCTAATATATACGATATGATAGTGTTGTCGAGCCAGGATAATTTATCCAGCATGTGAAAGAGGGGGGGGGGGGTCATTTTTCGTGATGGAGGTTGGGTTCACACCTTTTTTGTTTTTACATGGGGTTCGGTGACGTCTTGCTATATCGATAAAAAAAAATCATCGACACCCCTCCCCGGCCCCCGGCCGAATGTCGTGTTGGATGAGTCTAACTGTATTGTTGGTGAAGATTATGATTGATATGAATCGAAAAACACGTGTGTAAAAGTCCCTCTATGTTAGCCAGGTGTGAATTTTATTATCTCCATACGACAATTTATAATTCATATAAGTAATGTGAATGGCAGTTTATGCGATGCACGTGTCATTATCTGTATCATGCATGTATATTCCTGAGATGTTTTGTAGTGTAATGATAGGACAGTCACAGTTCATCTATATTTACGCCTTTTTATTCCAAACCGACACCCCACTCCACGGTATACCACTAATACACACCGAGTTACTGCTGTCATTATACCCTGTATCATTGCTGTTGCATATGCAACTGAGAAAATAGGAAATACAGAATAAGGTAAACATATTAAATCACTCGAACCCTTACATGTTAAACAGCCACTTACACTCCCTGTATACTGGCCAGTCCCTTACAAATTACGATGTTAATCGAAAGTGAGCGTTGACAGCTTTTGTCATTTCCGATACTTCAAAATCAGGTAACACGGTTATTACAATTGTAACCAGAGTTTGGTCAGCAATTAACGTGTCACAATATGAATAGAATGGCACATAGAAAAGAGGCGAATTGAAATATGATACTCGTACTAAATTATGGCAATTATTTTTCCATTTCGGCGCCAATGTTTAATAGTCCAGTTTGAAATAAGCCTGTCACTTCTTTGTTCTCCCATCTGCCACAGTCACGTGACACGTGTAAGTAGCACATAACGATGACGAATATGACAGGAGTATCCCAATCTTTGAACCTTAACCACTCAATTATTCATGGAATGATTCTAATCCAACCGTTTATAATGGCTATTTTCTAGTTGTACATTCCCTACACGCCAACTTGCTTTCTCGCTGTCTCATCTATGCATTATAGAATGACTATCTTATTTCCGACGCATTAGAAAGTACAGTAATGGAATGCCCGGTTTTGTCAAATTGCCTACTTAATGGGATCTACACTCCGTTTTTTAATAGTCATCGTGTTCATTCCTTGATTGTATCCAGGAAAAGATGGGCAATGACGTAATGTGGTCTTTGTGATTACCTTCATCGTAGCACATGTCCTATTCTAGTATGTATGTGACTATGTACTATTGCTTTGTTCACGACAAATAGAAATTAACCAGATGGTACTCGGCACATGTATATCTCCACAAATACTCGGCAGATGTTCTAAGAAGACAGTTTTATTATCAAGGAGCAAAGATGGGCGCCATAAATATTTAGAACCTGATGGCTTATTAGGAATTAATACCAGTCAGTTATGATCATGTCATATTTGATAAGAATTAGTGTTGGTTACTTGGATTTTGTTCTTATGATTAAAAGTGTCAATTCAATCAAAAGAACAATTTAATTAACTCCCGTCCACATGTTCCCTTGCATATTTAAAAACAATCATATAATCAAAAAATGCAAATAAACTAAACTACTAAATGTAATAATCAGGTACTGGAGACTTCTACATTTTGTTCATAATAACAAACATTGCTTTAATTGCACGCTTTAAACTCACAACCACTAAGCACTGAAATACACGGAAATGACCTTTTCATTTTACTATTTCACGCCATCAAAATCTAGAAATCGGATCGCCACCAAAATGCTAAATAACTGGTCCATGTCTCGTGTCCACAAGGTTTCATTTATATTCATTCATGATATCGTGATAACAAACAATCAATACACATACAAAACCATAACAACGGACAATAACAACAACAGAAACACATAACCTCCAACTAAATCCCTTTCACGGTGGTAACAACAAATAAATCCATAGGCACACAAACCGTGGTTGCATCAAGGAAATTAATCCATAGATGGTGTATACTAGTATGTATACTTTTAAGTGTAAATCTACACAAACACTTGGGCACACGCGCATACATACATACATACATACATACATACATACATACATACATACATACATACATACATACATACATACATACATACATACATACATACACACACACACACACACACACACACACACATACATACATACATACATACATACATACATACATGCGTACATGCGTACATGCATACATACATACATACATACATACATACATACACACACACACACACACACACACATGCATACATACATACATACACACACACACACACACATACATACATACATACATACATACATACATACATACATACATACATACATACATACATACATACTGCAGATCTACACACACACACACAAGTGTACGTACACGTACATATAAAATACATAGCCTGATGTATCAACATATTTTATGTCCATATTCCTATGCTACAACATTTCCATGTCGTTCATGTGTCTACAGTCGTAGTAATTATTCATATTATATTATTAGCAAGATAAATCACAGCCTATATTTACACTTTTTGTCATATAACCTTAGCATTGGGTGTTTGAGACACACACAATTCTTGTTCGAAATACACACAATCCTGGTCAAAAGACCTTAGCATTTGCCGTTTTGTGCAACAATTTACTCTAAAACAGGACACATCAAAAGATGCGTCAGTTCCAGGCGACAAAACAAACACTCCAGTCGAAACCACACCAACTTGTGTCTGTATCAACTCTCATTGACGGAACCCTTGATGTCTTCTGTTTTAGAGTAAATTGTTGCAGAAAACAACCAAATGCTAAGGTCTTATGACCAGAATTGAGGTGTTCGAAACACACTGAATCCTGGTCATAAGAGTTTAGCATTTGGGCACTTTCTGCAACAATTTACTCTAAAACAGCACATATCAAAGGGCCATCAACACGGATTGACAGTTCGGGTAGTCTACAGGACGGGTGTTTTCGGTGACCAACACCCCGTACAATTTCTGACTCTCCGATCGACGCGTCGCGACGCCCCAGCAGTGGCAGTCGCTCGATCATGTACCCCGGCTTGTTAGCGAAATTTCATATGTACCCCTTTTCCAGTAAATATTTCAATGAAAAAGAACCCCCC